>NC_089540.1:19412870-19712870 GCF_963924715.1 Thunnus thynnus | reverse complement strand
AAACCCTGTGCATGAAGTTCAGGTCTGCTGAATATACAGTCAATGGGAAGATTAGTGCTGATAGCAAGATCTTATGAGTATACTTACACTGACAATTGTGATGGTGGAGTAAGTCAGGACTTAAGTCCGATATGAGCAAGTAATTTTAAAGATAGCACCAGTGGAGTTGGCAGTAAGGTCCAGCCAAAAACAGTGGATAGTGCAAGTCATTTAACCAAATACCATATAGTAGCTGAGGAGAAATAATAAAGTCCTGCTTAAAAGAGAGAAAATACGATATAAAAAAGAAAACACGCTCGAGGGTAAAGCAAGTGATACCAAAGTCACTCAGTACTATACAGAAGTTACTGGCCAGTCCAGTTTACATGAAGTTAAGTGTTATTTCTTCATGTAAAGGTGAACGTACAGCATGTTGCCACCTCCCTAGCAGACTTGAAGATGTGTCTCTTACCATAATGGATCAGCCGAATAACGAAGGACACTTTCCTCAGCAATGGCGCCCAACCTGGAAGTCCCCTTATGCAGATTTCTATTGTTTTCTTTTGCTTTTGTTGTTGAATTATTTAATACCGCAGATGATTTTACAGATTTCTTCTAAATGTGGCTAAAAACCGTTGTACCTGGACAGACAAATATTCATAGTAGGTTCCTCGGGCACCAGTTTTAGGCTAAAGAGCAGACTGGTCTTTCTGGTGGATACTTTGATGAACCACTGTGAAGTCACATTTTATGACAGGAGGCTCCTTGATTTTGTGTAGTTTCAAAAAATGTCAACATACCAAACCATAAATGTGCATGCAGCACTCTGATAAAAGTACATCTTTGTTCTTACTTTTGGCAAAACCTTCACTCTTCATAAACACATTAGAATGTTTTTAACATTTAGATCACACTGATGAGGTAAAAACATGCTGCTGAATCATCCCTCAGCTGCTGCTCAGTTGAGCATCCACTCCCATCTGGCTGGATGCTCAACTTTCTGGAGCTCCCTGATTCAGTTCATCTTTTAATTAGTTAGTTAGTGTGGAGACAATTTTTTTGTTTTATCTGACTGCACACAGCAGGACTCTCAGACTGTCTGACATGTGTGCTGTTTTGTGTGTTTGCAGGCTGTCAGGATGTCTGATCACAGAGGAAGGCTGTGCTTCTCTGGCCTCAGCTCTGAGCTCCAACCCCTCCCATCTGAGAGAGCTTGACCTGAGCTACAATCATCCAGGAGACAAAGGAGAGAAACTGCTGTCTGCTGGACTGAAGGATCCACACTGGAAACTGGACACTCTCAGGTATGGAGAGACAATGTCTGATAGAGGAGGAAGAACTGGAAACATTTTCTGTAAATGTTGAAAGTTAAAACTGATTTGATTCAATCAGGGTTTAAGAAGGATTGGGATACTGGATTCAGATTGGATCAAAGTCTATCAAAGCCCAACCCCACATTTGAACAGAATAATAAAACAGTAGACTAGAGAGATGTAATGTCCATGTTTGCATGCTGAAAGAGAACGTGCTGCTCTGACCCCCCTCCTCCTTTCAGGCTGCAGCCTTCTGGAGTCCGATGGTTGAAACCAGGTCTGAGGAAGTGTAAGTGTGTTTTTCATTTGATTCATGAAAACAAAGCAACCTTCAAACTGTGACATCACTCACTCACATCCTACTGAGGATGAAGATGATGTCATCATCAAATAGATGATAGATCAATAACTGCAGCTCTATTGTGTCTCATTCTCTCCATCAGATTTCTGTCAACTCTCATTGGATCCAAACACAGTAAACAGAAAACTCAAACTGTCTGACAACAACAGGAAGGTGACACCTGTGGAGGAGGATCAGTCATATCCTGATCATCCAGACAGATTTGATCACTGGCCTCAGCTTCTGTGTAGAAATGATCTGACTGGTCGCTGTTACTGGGAGGTTGAGTGTAGAGGAAATGTTTTTATATCAGTGAGTTACAGAGGAATCAGCAGGAGAGGAAACGGTAATGACTCCTGGTTTGGAGCGAATGATCAGTCCTGGAGTCTGAACTGCTCTGATGGTGGTTACACTGTTTGGCACAATAACAGTGGAACATCCATCCTTTCCTCCCCCTCCTCCTCCTCCTTCTCTGTCTCTAACAGAGTAGCAGTGTATGTGGACTGTCCTGCTGGCACTCTGTCCTTCTACAGAGTCTCCTCTGACACACTGATCCACCTCCACACCATCAACACCACATTCACCCAGCCTCTGTGTGCTGGGTTTGGGCTCTGGTTTGGCAGGTCTGGTTTAATATCTCTGTGTTCTCTGTAGGAGGGAGAGTCTCCTCCTGTTAGAGAAACTTTCTCAAGTTGTGTAGTCCCAACCTGATCTCTCACTGCTTGTAAATGCAGTTTCTAAACCAACATGGTTTCCACATGACTGACAGTTTGTTTGTCAGTCACATATAAACACATTTAAAAAGCTGTAAAAAAGAAGCTGATGTTCTCAGAGCAGATAGCTCAGTCTGTCAGAGGACTGTTCTAATAATAACCTGTACATTATTAATAGTTATATTGTTTATTCACACACAGTTTAGCGCAGGGTCAGTTTCTCATTTCTACAACCTTCACACAACTCAACTTTGAATGAAAAGTCACATTTTGATATAAATCATCAACATTAATATTTATATTTAGAAAATGTGCTTTGGACAAGAAGCAAGTGTTTTCTCCTCCAGGAAGAAAACAGTGAAACTTGTGAGATTTGTGGATATAGATAGCAAATGTGAATTTAGTAAAAATTAAGAAGAAACAACTAAACATCTATCTTATTAATGTCAGAACACATCAGCATTCTGGAACAGCATTTAGGACTATTGTGACACTCAAACCAATCATTCAATGAAGCAGGAAGCCAAAGATGTAAAACTAAAACCTACTATGAAAAAACCACAGAGTTCACTTTATTCATTTTACTGGGAAAATTTCACACCCTTAAAGCCAAATTCTGGAGGTCTTGCCCATCGTTTGAACCTCTCAGGATTTAATTTAGGAAATATTTTGAGTCTATCAAAATTATAAACAGTAAGACATGTGCTCATACAGTTAGTAGCCTATGCTACAAGAATTTGTTAAAGAAAGTTGATTTTATTGCTGACCTTTATTGTTTAATATAATTGTCTTCTTATATTTTTATTTATGTCTACTATTACTACATTTAGCCTATGCTGTTGCCATGGTGAATGTATCGTCTTATTGAGAGTGAAGTCATGTTGAGAGGGACCTGGCTGCAGACAAAATGGCAGACTCATATTTAACAGCTTTCATTGATTGTTGAAGCAGAGCTGCAGACACACAGATTTGCTTAAGTCACTTTTGGGGTATTTACATAGACTTACATTCATTTCCTGGAGACTAACCCTAACCATAACCTAACCTTAAACTAACTGTAAACTAACAGATTTTTAACCTGTTGGAGGTTTTTCAGTATTTTATCATTTTATTTTTATAAACTATATTCTGTTTATTTACTTTACTTTATAAAATATTTGTGTTATTTTATTTCTGTTTGTTTTACTCATCAATCTATTTGTGTTTAATCAGGAGGAGAAAAAGTACAATATGTTTAAGAAAATAAATAAAATAAAATAAAAGTGGAGAATAATTAAACGTTTACACACAAATAAACATGTTTTTTCTTTTTGTCGACAGAAATATGTTTTTGAGAATAAATATCTCTAATTTAGATTTGTTTCAGTTTTTGAAGAGTTTTATTAAACAATAAATGTATAAAATATAGTGGAGACAAATAAAAAGATCAAATAGTGATTTAAAAAAACTGCAACAGTTTAAAATGTGTCTCAGCTCTGCTTGTAGTTCCTGCTCATGTCCACCAGGTGGCGTCATTTGAGCAGAAACAGCAGCTGATAGATGAAACTCACTCAGTGGACTTTGTTACTGTTTGAAGGTTCTTATGTGCCTTATTTCACATCATTTCATATCAATAAACTAACATCTACAGTTGTTCTAATATAAATAATGTCAGGAACTACAGGACACAAACACACACTGTTGTTTCTTTGCTTTTTATCAACATTTAATAATCGATCAAGCTGTTTGATTATGTGGCTCCTCTTGTTTCGCTCTTTGTTCTCTTCATTTATCAAACATTTCAATAAAGTTCTGAGAAAAAACAACAGCGAGTGACGTCATCACATTTCTGACCAGATCGATCACAACGTGTCAGTAAGTTGTGATGGATCGATCGATCAATCCTGGATGAGTTCTGACCTCAGATCATATGTGTTTCATGTTCAGGAAATGTTGATAATAAATCTATAAAACACACATTAGTGCTAAAATAATGCAGTAAATGTGTCATAATGTCAGTGTGAATATCTTATATATATTTATACTAATCTGTCTTCATTAACTGACAGCATGCAGTTTATCTTTTCACCAGCAGAGGGCGCCAAAGCTTCATCAATGAAGAGTAATACTCCACCTTTAATGCACATATTAGACACATTCCAAATGTACTGATCAATAATCAATCATTATTCCTCCAGTTATGATAAGTGAGTCACATGTGATAATAATGTATTTGTATGTCTTGTATTTTAGTTGTAACTTTAATGGGAAACAGCTGGACTTGATGGGAGTAAGTGTTGTTTTTGTTGCTTTACACCCCCCTGACATCGACTTGTTTCCCCTGATAGGTCACTGAGAAGTCCTTCTTTCCTCCGCTGACTTCCTGCTGTTCACATTATTCCCTTCATATTAAAATAATCAACTGAATAGTCAAATATGCTTTACTGATGTGACGCTCCAGGACTGAATATAGTGTAATGGTGTGTTCAGTCCAAACCAAAACCATCGGCACAGGTCAGAATATGTGAGCTGGGAACTTTCAGAAAGTGTCCACTGACGGGACTCTTCTTCTTCAACCTGTAAACACGTCTGGAAGGTCATCTTCACACTGAAACATGATCAGGTGACATTAGCAGCTCTGGTCTGAGGTTTAGCAGTTTTGGATGTTATTGATCAGTAAGTCTCAGGATCAGCTGACAGAAGAGACTCTTTGGGGGTTCAGTTCTGGGTTTGAAGGGCCTGAAATCTCAGTGTGTCTTGGGAGCTCAATTAACGGAGGATCTTTCAATCCCTTAAATGCACCTGTTTCATGAACTCCAGCTTTCAAACATTCAAACAGCAGCTGAGTGTTTGTTTGTTCATATGAGGAAGTTTCATGTCTTAGTCCAGTATATGACATTTGATCATCATGTTAAGCTAAGTCCAGTCCTGTTTTCTTCAGTGAAGAAATATCGCAAAAATAAGACCTATATTGCCCCCTACTGTTCTTGAACAATTAATCCACACATTCATTCTCTCCCAGTTAACCTACTGTAACTCCCTCTACACCTGCCTCAGTCAGTCTTTTCTAAAATGTTTACAGTTAATCCAAAATACAGCAGATAGACTTCTAACCAGAACTAGCCGTAGGTCCCACATTACCCCTGTTCTTGCGTCCCTCCATTGGCTTCCAGTAAAATTCAGAATACACTACAAATCCTGCTGATTACATATAAAGCACTCCATGACCTCACCCCTACCCACATTTCTGATATGATATCATATGAGGCCCGGACTGGTCACATCTATTCAGATCTGTAGGCATGCAGTGCCCCTCTCCCTTTCATCGCTTTTGACCTGATGGTAAGATCCGTGCCTGTCGTGACATCTGATTCGTCCAACGCACTTAACCTCCTGCATCAACATCATCGCCTCAAAACTTTCCACTGTGCACAACACACAGATATGCAGCGTTTTCCTGCCATTATAACACTTAGACGCAGCGACTAAGCTGAATGAACAGGAAAAAAACTATACTGAGAGTTTTCTACCACTGTTATTCCTTCCTCTCCTCTACTCCCTGTACTCCTGTCACTGACTGAGGGTGGAGCTCAGCCACATCCTCTCACATCATCATCATCATCCTCATCATCATCTGCTTTGCTCGCAGACTCTCATCCACCACCAGTATGTTTTATACAACCACAGCGCAAGTTGGGCTAATGGTGAAATGATACGAACAAGCTAACACAAAAGCTGTCTGTATGTAGCCGAACTGTTCAGTTTGTAACGCAGCGTTTTATTAAAACTAGTCAAACTCTTGTAAACTGAGCTATTGACTGAGACAAAGCAGCCCCTCCTCCCTCTACCAGCGGTACCTGCAGGCAGTGAATCACATCAGCAGAGGGAGGAGGAGGAGGAGGAGGAAGGTTCATTCTCTCTAAACTTCACTCAGGAATATTATTTAGTTTACTATTACTACTAAATGTTAGATTCTTTCCAGTGAGATGTTATTGAGTTTGCATCGTGACATTACTGTTGCTGCTCTACAAACAATGTTTTGTTATATTTAAAATATAAATCAAATCTAATCCTGTTCTTAATGTATTCTTTTTTTAAATGATGATTTAAAAAAAAAAACTCAAGCCATTAGTGATGAAAAAGAGCTGATAATGAACTGGAGTGATAAGAGTATTGATAAGAAAGATAACATTCTGACCAAACCCGTCACAGTGCACCTGCATGAGGAAGTTTCATTTCTCAATCACACTTCGACATCTTAGCTTTACTCTGACTGAGACTCAGTCCAACCAGTCAGACTGCATAGTACACACACACACACTGATGAAGGAAGAAGAAAGAAAGAACTTCTGCTCTCAGAATTTGTCCTCTGCTCTTGGATTTTTTGTGCAACAACCCTGTCAAAATACCCCAACCAAGGGGTAAGCGCAAGCAGAGGCTATTTGAGTGCAAGGGACAATATTACAAAATTTGAACGTGAAATCAATAAATTATGCTCTCAAATTGATATACCACGCTCTTGAATAAAGATAGGGAAAAAGCTCCATATAAACACTGGAATATTTTTTTGTTTCATTTTTAAATCAATGTATGTACAGTAAGTACGTCTGTGTCCAGAGATCAGCACAGTGCACATGGTCAGTGCAGGAACACACAGGTGACTGACAGTCTTGTTTTCCATCAGACATTCTTTTCCACAAATCTCGCTGCTGTGTTTGCACTTTGCTGTATTTCATCCAGCAGATGTGGAAGTTTTTTTGTTATTAACCATGTTTTCAAAGCAAAGTCTTTCTGGGTGAATGTATCTGTAGGTCGTATATGTCTCTGATTTTGGGGGGGGGGGGGAATCAGTCACAGGGGTCAGAGGTCAGATTATCTGCTGCTGAGTGTTCTCTGTTTAGGGCCAAATAACATCCCAGTTTGCTCTGGTTTGTGGTTGATTCTTTCCAATGTGTCAGATAGTTTGTTTGTTGGCTGAGGGGGCTTCTCTCAGGGTCTCTGTAGGTGGGGGCTTTGTTATGGAGCGTGTCAGGGTCACTTTTTTACAGGAGATTATAACATTTAAATGTTATAAAGGTTTTTATGATTAGAGGGTATCATCCTAATTCTGCTCTGTGTGTATTATCTGGAGTTCTCTGTTGGATTCAGAGAATGGATTTATAGAATTCTTCATGCAGAGTCTCAGTTTGGTGTTTCTCCTATTTTGTAAAATCTTGGTTGGGGAGTGGACCCCCCCAGATCTGCATCCATGAAGGGAAATAAGTTATATTACAAAGTCCAATATTTTAAGCCAGATTTGAATTGGGATGTTCAACTTGATGTTCCTTTTGATGTAAAAACACCTTCTTGCCTCTCAGGTCGTCATTCACAGAATTGTTGTCACTGGTCAATAATTAATTAAAGATGATCATCAGCACATTGAACAGAGTTTGTCCAGTTAGTAAGATGTAGTCTGTAGTAGTATGATGTAAGTAAATCACATGTGATAATATTAAAGCTAAAGATGTTTTACAGATTAATTGATCGGACTGGTTAGTTCATGTTAATGTTTGTCAGTGATTCATGAACTCCAGCTTTCAAACATTCAAACAGCAGCTGAGTGTTTGTGTTCAGATGAGGAAGTTTCATGTCTTAATCAGACTTCAGCATCTGAACTTTACTCTGACTGAGACTTGGTCCAACCAGTCAGACTGCATACTTTGATAATGAAGATATGACACACATACTGATGAAGGATGAGAAGCTGCGTCAGTTAAATTAATCTGATGAAAATGCAGCTTTAACTGAAGCACAAAGCTGCAACAAGACACAACAGACCTGCAGAGTGATGAAGTTCATGAGAAAAAGTTCAGTAAGTGGAGTGTGATTTCTCTACATTTAAGGGACATGGTTTTCTCTAGTTTGTGGGAAAGTCACTAATTATATCAGCTAGAGAAATTCATTGATTATGAATGTGTTATTGTTGGATGGAGTTTCTTTAAACCATGTGGTGGTTTTAAACAGTCGTCATTTCAAACAGAAATATCACCTTCTAAACTTGTAGTTTTTTGTGTCTGTGTGAGAAGAAACTCTGAAGAGTCAAAAAGTTAGATTGGTGTGAATTATTGATTTGAATTCTGACTCTGTGATGGAGATTATTTCCATCTGATCTGTGATGTGTTCTGTAACAGAAGATGAAGAGCAATTATTGATGAGAAGAAATAACTTTACAAATGTTATAAAAATATATTTTATTCCTGTCAGTTAAATGTCTTGAATCTCATGAATCTAAATGTAACATTCAGCTTCTCTTCACATGAACGTCATAATGAGTTATTTTTTCTAACAGCACACAGTTAAACACTAAGAAACCATCAATTCAACAATAAATATACAAATACATGAACAATAAATGAGTGACGAACATCCATAAAGTGTCATCATGTTGTGAGTCTTCCTACCTGTCCCTCCTCCTCTACAGGTGGAGCTCTGACTCGTTCCAGGAATCAGCTCACCTGTGGCAAACACTTTTCTGACAGACGTGGAGTGGAGAGTCTTTGTCTTCAGCAGTTTGGATGTTAACTGTAAGTTTGCTTTGTTTCATTGTTGAACTTTCTCTTTAGTAACTTCAGGGTTTGTTTCTTGCTGTATGATGTTTTTATTTCATCAGAAAGTTTGGAGAACTCTCATGTTGGAAGATAAATCTACAAGTTGGTAAATGATTGATTTACTGGAATCAAACAATATTAATGAACAGCTGATGATTATTTCCTTTCTTCAGCACTCACAAATCAAACTAAATCTACTTTTTTAAGATTGTTTCCAGCAGTGTAAAGTCCGACACTACAGTAAAGGCCTGCTACTGTTTCTTGTGAAAGCTTTAAAATATAATGTAGTGATCCAGGGCTGGAGAACATCTCTTCATATTCACAGATGTTCCAGAAACTTAAAACATTTCAGGCTAGTCTTCCTCAGTGACATTTTTAATTTTTATATCTTTTAAGCATTTTTGGCATATATTTTCCATCATAGTTTTTGTAAATGAAATGAACTCTGTTTTAATGCAGTAAGACAGTGATGTTGTGTCTGATTGGTCAGTTTCTTTCCTTTTGTAATCAAAGCTCATCTGTAACAGAATTATCAGATATTCCGTGCCTGCAGGTCAGATCTTTTCAGATCAAGTAAAACCTGCTCAGTGTTTGTCATCAAAGTGTCCGAAGAGGCAGCAAAAGATCAGAGTGAGACATCACTGCTTCGCATCACTGACAGTATCAGGTTGCCATCATCACATTCAAAACATTTTATGTAAAATAATAGTGTTACTTACACAACAAACTGAATTTCAGACCAAATCTTAGAAAGAAAGAAATCCCATGAAAAGTAAATTATAATAATTTGGGCGACACTTTGAAACAGCTGATCTGCTTTTGCATCCTGCTCACTCTGATTTCTCTGTTAAAATGGAGGATCATTCATAATCATTAAAATAAACTGAAACTATTTACATGTTGTTTATTGGTGTTGAATTGACTGAATATTAATGAAACTGAGTCAGCGTGAGTCAGTGAATGTAAATCCTCCTCCATGCATCATGTATGCTGCTCTTCACTTCACTGCAGCTTCGTGACGCCATCTAGTGGACTGATAGTAGAAATACAGCAGCTGATGGCAGCTTTCTCTGCGTCACACTGCTGTCTGGCTGCATTCACACTGATATATAACAGAAAATAACAGCCAATCACAGGAGGAGCAGCTGATATTTAGGATTTGACAGGAGAAATGATGTAAAGGATGATTTGTGTTTCCTCTTCAGATGAAGGTAGAAAGTGTGTGTGACTGATGTGGATGTGACTTCAACAGCATGGATCAGTGTGAGGACAGAGAGGAGGGAGTCCCTCCCTCTAAAAGCTCTCTGTGTGGAGAACATGACAGCCAGACCAAAGCTCAGAGGTGAGATGAGGATCTCTAACTGTCCATCACTGTTCTCCACCATCATTATTCACACTCAAAGCTCTGTGTGTGTTTTGTAGAAGCCCAAAGCTACAAAGATCAGACTTTGCTGGATTTGAACCTGAAACTGAACTTGAACCTGAACCCAGCTGTGCGTCCTTGAAGAGTGATTGGTCAAATAATCGCTCCATTAATTTAAAAGGACAATCTCCTGCTGCAAAGGATTTAAATGTTTTTATTAAAGGTTTTTATCAAAAATCTCTTTTCAAAGTGAATCACAATTTATGAGAAAAGCAGCTGCAAAATGAAACATTTTTGGCTGCAATAATCACAAAAAAAAAAAATGCTTGGAGGGATGTATTGGTAATTGAACCTGAACCCAGCTGTGTCCTTCAAGAGCAACCGGTCAAAAAAATTTGATATTCATTTTAAACTACAACATTCACTCGATAAAAAGTAGGTTGCTCTCAGTATTAAAATCAGGTTATTGGACAATATCAGGTAAAATCTAAATAAAAGGATAAATAGTTCTGTGATCCAAAAACAAACACACCCAGAAACTTTTTGACTATACTGTATTAAAATGATTCTGCCCCCAAAATCTCTCTCTTGATTATAACTCAGTTCCTGTACTCTCATTAAAAGTTGGTAGTTTCCTTCTCAGAGACCAGCAGCTGTGGTCAGCTTGGGTTCTTGTCAGTTTCAGACACTGTTAATATTAGTCACTGGCAGGATGAGCTAAAGGAAGCAGTGTGTTAACCACATCAAACAACTGCAGGAGAACCATTAGTATCACTAACAGGAAGGGCTGTCAACAGAAATGCCTGCAGAACATGGAAAATTATCCAGACAGCTGCCCAACAGCAGAGCATGTTTACTAAAGGCCAAACAAAATATGTTATTTACAATTATTCATTTGGCAGACGCTTTTGTCCAAAGCAACATCCAAATAAGGTACAATGCAAGGCAGCAGATCAAGGAGAAGCCTTAGAGAATAATAACCCAAGCATTCATTTACCACAAGCTGAGATTTAAGGAGTTCATGCATCTGCGTCCCTGGCTGAGTGTTAGCTTCACCCCTCCAGGTGCTGCACACTGCATTGAATATAGCTCTACTCATACAGTTAATCATGTTTAAGTTTAACAGTTAATTCATATAAAACTACCTGGATACTACTGTGTTGTCTTCAGTATCAGTGTTGTCTGGGTGCTGAGCAGAATTTATCTTGTGTTTCTCTCAGGAGGAAGCTGGACAAACCTGAACCCAGCTGTGTGTTCATGAACAGTGATCGGTCTATGGGTCGTCTTTATAACTTCAAAGATGGACGCCACTCTGATGAGGATTTCAAACTGATAACAAAAATGAAAATGATGTGTTTTTATCAGAGCTCCTGTTTTTAAACCTTTACTGACCCAGATGAACTTCTCTGAGCAGCATTCACATTCACACAGTCAAACACATTCATACTGGGAGCTGCCCAGTACAACCAGTCTGATACAACAGTGGCTCTGGCTGCCTTGCTCCAGGGCACTTCAGCAGTGTGCAGTGAGGGAGGAAGAGCTTCATGAAGGGTTGGAGAGAGCTGGTGGGACTAATCCACACTGACTCTGAGCTGAAAGCTACAAACAGACAGCTGTTGATTCTAAGTGGGATCAGCAGGTCCAGTAAAGCTTTACCACTCCAGAGAGTCATCTGATTCTATGTTCACATCCAAATATGTCAAGGTCGCTTGTGTTTGTCTCTATGTGGACAGACATAGTGTGAACTCATTCTTCATGATTCCTCCACAGAGTGGACCAGGAGAGCTCAGAGGTTCCCAGTGGTCAGTCTGCCCAGCAGCATCAAACAGACCTGGACTCCATATTTATCGTCTGTACATGCACAACAACTACTTTTACATCTATTCTGTTCACAATCATCTCCATGCTGCACTTTGTAGACCAGTGGATTGTCAGTCTGTCCAACATGGATCTGATGTTTGTTTCATGATTTTAGTTTGATTGTGTCATTCATATAGTATTCTGTTCCAGCTGCTGGAGGAGAACATCGTCACTTTTGTGAGGAACGAGCTGAAGAAGATGCAGAAGGTTGTGAGTTCAGATTACCCAGAATGCTTAGAGAGTCAGAGGGAGGATGAGGAGGTGTTGGACGGTGAAGAGGAAGAGCAGAGGAGGAGCAGCAGAGACGCATTTCTGAAGATCACACTGAACTTCCTGAGGAGAATGAAGCAGGAGGATTTGGCTTACCTTCTGCAGAACAGTAAGAGGATTTCTATAAGGATTTAACATGCTGGATAAATGAGACATTTTCTGATGTATTACAAGATGGAGGAACATATGCCAGTAAGCACACAAAAACATCACTGTGATGTATTGCCGATGTAATCAAAATGCGTCAGGAGATGAGAAGCTGCCAGCTAGGCAGAGGTAGAGGGCCTGACACATTCTTTCAGAGACTTCCAAACTGTTGTATCTGTAGTGCAGGAGTAGGATATTCCACATTGTATGGGAGAAAAAACATTAAACTGTAACAAACAAACAGAAAAAAGTTCCACTCCGGGCAATTATTAAAGGCCCCATTGTATGGGCTGTGGGAAAACATACCACAACAGCTAAACGTTTTTCCTTTGTGAATGCCTGAATGTTGTTAAAACAAAATTTTAAACTGTTGCTGGGCATGGGGGGCATGCCTCTTGGGTCGACGACAAAGGCTGTAGCAGAGGTCCAGATAAGTTAGCAGCTGGCATAGAAGGACCTGGAGGAGGAAAGGCTAAGGATCCGTCTGTGGGCACAGTTTGAGGCTGAAATTGCTAATGAGGAGGGAAACCTGGAAAAGGATACAACGTATTACTAGATCAAATCAAAGCAGCCTGAAATAATTTTAAGTGGAAAACAGCAGTGATGATATAAGCTGGAGTTGAAGACAAATTAATGAAATTAATATACCGCTTTTACCCCCACCATGATTGTACCAACCAAACATCAAACACATACACTATCATCAATTTTCTCACCACTGAAATGCTGTTCTTTTAATTGCTTAGGTAGTTTTACTGAGTTTCTTGAGCAGCTTCTCTCCTCGACTGAAAGTAGGATGGCCTTAGTATAGCGACTGTCGTTCAGACACTGCTCCCTCAAAGTTAACCAACTAACAGTACCTGGTTTACCAAACCATCAGTATCTTCAAAATAACAAAGTGATTAGCGATGAACCCAGAAACACACAACAGTTACATTTCCAATCATGACAAACAATGACAAGGTATAAAATATATAAACAGAAATGACTTGTAATCACATAATTAAGTGTGTTTGCAGATGAGAGATTTTACCACATGATACAGGGATCTGGCAAGTGGAGTTTTATTTTAGGGTCTGCCTGAAGAAGTCTGCCAGAGAAACAGAACCTGATGTTCTAGCATCAGCAATCGAAGCTGCTCCATCAGCCCTCTGGACAGACAAAAAAAAGTACTTAACAGTACTGTCACAAACTGGGCCATACGGTCATGACAAAGAAGGGAGATGCACACAACAAAGCCAATTAATAACCAATTTATTTAGAAAACAAGTGACTTAAAGAGAAAAACCTAACCTAACAATGGCATGTGTAGTCAGTGAGATCAGTAGTGTAGGTGAGTGCATGAGTGGAACAGTGTATGGATGTAGTGTTGTATGGTGCAAAAAAGTAAATCAAAATGTCAACCCAAAAGGTGTCTCAGGGAGGAGAGCACACCAGCAACTGCACTCCAAGAAGGTTTTTGAAGAGGCACTGGCACACAGAGCCCCAGGTGTTGCCAGTGTTCCTGATGACGCTGCCACACCCACCTCCAGTACCTGCAGAAACAAAGAGCAGCCACACAAATTGAAGCCACAGGCAGACTGGGCAGAGAGGGTTGTAACAGTACTAAGAGTACTTCACATTAAATACTCTATTTCACAATAAAAGAACAGCAAAAACAATGACCAAAAAGACTTAAAAATAAACATTTTGTCTAAAGAATAGCTGACCTTAGTGGAGGGTTTGGCAACCTCTCTGGACCTCCTCAGCCGTGACAAGTGCTAAAACTCACACATCAGTGAATAATGACATAAAATTGAATACAGGAAAATGTATTTCCATGGCATATTTCAGACATGTGAATGAAATGTGTGAGTGAATTTTATAGTCAACTTACCTCTTGCAGTTTCTGTATGGTTGCCTGTCTTCTTTGGTCCAGCAGACTCTTCTCCTTCCCATCTGCATACACACAAACACACATACCCCAAACATTAAAGCAAAATATATAATATAAGCACTAACAGCTTGTACTGAAAATCTAATATGGCCCAATTCATTAAAAAAAACACAGGATAATAACTTTTCCAGAAACCTGCATAAAACCATAGGCTAACAACATTAACTCTGTATCAAATAAGCAAAAAAATTATTAAATATGCAATCCACAGATCACAGTAGAGTTAGAAACCATCCTATATACACACGTTGCAAAATGCAACCCAAACATTTTTTTGCTTCAAAATGCCTGTGGATCAACTGGATCAACGTAGCGATCTTGTGCAGACCTTGCAGCGACATATATGTGCTTACTGGGATGTTCATATATGCATTCCTTTGGGGAATTAAACTAACATATTTTCTTTATTAATTAATAAATTAAATGTTATTTCTTGTGTGTTCTTTCAGACGCTCCTCCAGGGTGTCAGCATAAACTCAAGTCTAACCTCAAGAAGAAATTCCAGTGTGTGTTTGAGGGGACTGTTAAAGCTGGAAACCCAACCCTTCTGAATCAGATCTTCACAGAGCTCTACATCACAGAAGGAGGGACTGCAGAGGTCAATGATGAACATGAGGTCAGACAGATTGAAACAGCATCCAGGAAACCATACAGACCAGAAACAACAATCAGACATGAAGACATCTTTAAAGTCCCAGCTGGAAGAGATGAACCAGTCAGAACAGTGATGACAAAGGGAGTGGCTGGCATTGGAAAAACAGTCTTAACACAGAAGTTCACTCTGGACTGGGCTGAAGAAAAAGTCAATCAGGACATACACTTCACATTTCCATTCACTTTCAGAGAGCTGAATGTGCTGAAAGAGAAAAAGTACAGCTTGGTGGAACTTGTTCATCACTTCTTTAATGAAACCAAAGAAGCTGGAATCTGCAGGTTTGAAGAGTTCCAGGTTGTGTTCATCTTTGATGGTCTGGATGAGTGTCGACTTCCTCTGGACTTCCACAACAACGAGACCCTGACTGATGTTTCAGAGTCCACCTCAGTGGATGTGCTGCTGACAAACCTCATCAGGGGAAAACTGCTTCCCTCTGCTCGCCTCTGGATAACCACACGACCTGCAGCAGCCAATCAGATCCCTCCTGAGTGTGTCGATATGGTGACAGAGGTCAGAGGGTTCACTGACCCACAGAAGGAGCGGTACTTCAGGAAGAGATTCAGAGATGAGAAGCAGGCCAGCACAATCATCTCCCACATCAAGATGTCACGAAGCCTCCACATCATGTGCCACATGCCAGTCTTCTGCTGGATCACTGCCACGGTTCTGGAGGATGTGTTGAAAAGCAGAGAGACAAAAGAGCTGCCCAAGACCCTGACTGAGATGTACATCCACTTCCTGGTGGTTCAGGTCAAACTGAAGAATGTCAAATTTGATGGACAAGCTGACACAGAACCGCACTGGAGTCCAGAGAACAGGAAGATGATTGAGTCTCTGGGAAAACTGGCTTTTGAGCAGCTGCAAAAAGGCAACTTGATCTTCTATGAATCAGACCTGACAGAGTGTGGCATTGATATCAGAGCAGCCACAGTGTACTCAGGAGTGCTCACACAGGTCTTTAAAGAGGAGAAAGGGCTCTACCAGGACAAGGTGTTCTGCTTCGTCCATCTGAGTGTTCAGGAATTTCTGGCTGCTCTTCATGTCCATCTGACATTCATCAACTCTGGAATCAATCTGCTGGAAGAAGAACAAACAACATCCCAGAAGTCTGAAACTAAACAAGAATCTGTAATGACACAGCTCTACCAGAGTGCTGTGGATGAGGCCTTACAGAGTCCAAATGGACACCTGGACTTGTTCCTCCGCTTCCTACTGGGTCTTTCACTGCAGACCAATCAGATTCTCCTACGAGACCTGTTGACACAGACAGTAAGTAGCTCACAAACCAATCAGGAAACAATCGAGTACATCAAGAAGAAGATCAGTGAGAATCTGTCTGCAGAGAGAAGCATCAATCTGTTCCACTGTCTGAATGAACTGAATGATGGTTCTCTAGTGGAGGATATCCAACAGACCCTGAGATCAGGAAGTCTCTCTACAGATAAACTGTCTCCTGCTCAGTGGTCAGCTCTGATCTTCATCATACTGTCATCAGAGAAAGATCTGGACGTGTTTGACCTTAAGAAATACTGCGCTTCAGAGGAGGCTCTTCTGAGGCTGCTGCCAGTGGTCAAAGTCTCCAACAAAGCTCTGTACGTACACAGATAGTCAGACTTATTCATCATTACTTTAATACTCTATCTTTTCAACAGGAGAGAAAAATTAATAATTTCTTAGCTGTTTTTTCCTTTATATTTCCTCTCCAGTCTGAGTGGCTGTAACCTCTCGGAGAGAAGCTGTGAGGCTTTGTCCTCAGTTCTCAGCTCCCAGTCCTCTAGTCTGAGGGAGTTGGATATGAGTAACAACAACCTGCAGGATTCAGGAGTGAAGCTGCTGTCTACAGGACTGGAGAGTCCACACTGTACACTGGAAACTCTCAGGTCAGGATTCATCAACCTGTTCAACAGATGAACATTTAAAATTTAAAAGAATGATATTAGAGGAGCAATTAGAGGTTAGAGAACAATTCAGATCAATAGATCATTACATAGCCTGTCAATTATAAAGACATACAAACACATAAAGTGAGAGAGATGCATAGAGACAAGCTTAAAATATGGTAAAGCACACGTATACATGCAGAGGGGACACACATAGACAATACATGGGTAGCCAGATTACATAATGAAATAATGATAATAGTAAATTGAAAAGAGAGGGGGAGGGAAAAACATAAAGAAATGTTTTACATGAAAACCAAGAAAGAATTGGTTAAAAATCAGTTTTCGCAAATCAAGTTTTATAGGGGTCCCAGATTTTAGAAAAAATGTTGGATTTACCCTTAAGTGTTTATCTGATCTTTTCTAAACCTAAAGATATCATCAGATCTCTAGCTCAGTGTTTGAATGGTGGAGTGTCAGGCAATTGCCAGTTTAAAAGATTGACCCTTCTCGCAAGAAGCATAGCCAGGGCCACATCCCAAACTGAAGTCCAGACAGGGGTAGGTTTAGTGGTACAACTCCAAATAACGCAATGCATGGAGGGGGTTGAATATTCATGTGGTGTATTTTGGAGAGACATTTGAATATCCTGTCTCAAAATTTTGCCACTAAAGGGTAGGCCAAAAATTGGTGGTATAAAGAATCAATCTTACATCTAATACAGGTAGGATCAAAATTGGGTGCAATATGACTTATCTGTGCCCTGGACCAGTGAACCCAATGGAGTATTTTGCACTGTATTAAATGATGTCTGCCATTAAAGGATGATGAAAATATCCATCCCACTGCACCATCCCATGTATTATTATCTAGTTTGTCACCTATATCAACACTCCAAACACCTCTCGCTTGCAACATCGATGGGGTCTGGAACCCAGTTAAGTTGCTATAGATCTTCAAAATCACAACTCTTGAGATATCAGTCATTTGAAGGATGGTGTAGGAGCCATGAATGGATTAATTGTCAAATTTGAATGAACTGCAAAGTAGTAATTTTTGTGTGGTTTATATGTTGGGTTATTTTGGTTTATTTATTATTGCACAGTATCACGGTGATTGATAATCAGGTCACATGGATATGGGCGGTGATATCCTATAGTTAATATAAGCACCTGTTCACCTGCATGCCGGCTGGTAAGAAAGAGACAGAGGGTGAGTGGGTCGCTGTATTTTTTGTTGACCGCTGTTTTACACCTGATCGCTGTGATTATTTTTTATTATACTTTAAGCATGTTTCAATAAGTTGAACCTTTTCATCAATAAAAGTTATTAAACCTATTTTTTGATCTCAGCGAATCTTTTTTGGTAGCGCATCAAACAGCAAAACAAGGCCCAACCTCAGCCTCTCAGGGACTTTTACTTTGTCTCCAGTAGTTGCCACAGATGGAGTCAACTATAACGGGCAAGGGTTTGGAAGGGAAGTTAGGGGTATTATTTCGAATGAAATTTCTAACTTATAGGTATCTACTGTAAAGTGATGTTTAACTGGAAGATGATAATTGCTTTGTAGGTGTGCAAATGAGGCAAAACGACATGTGATATATGTTAACATATAGTTGTGATAGTGAGCCAAGGCCCAGAGTGTGACAGGCAGCAAATACACTATCATGTACGGAGGGGGGAATAAAACATTACGGTGAATTGGGCCAAGCAGAGAGAGATTTTTAAGTCCAAATGCCAAAGATTTTTAAGATTTTTAAAGATTTTTAAGTCCAAATCTTAAAGATTTGGGCTCTGTTCTGATTTTTTTGTAACGAGACCAGAAGATCTTCCACATACAGCGCCACCCTCTGTTTGCAGCCATATCATGAGATCCCTTTAATATTCTGCTCTGAATGAAGAGAGATAGCAAGAAGTGTGATCGGTATCATGAATAAGGTGGAGAAAGGGGCACTGCCCAGTGCCTCTATTTAACAGGAAAGAAGCTGAAGAAGTGTTGTTGGTGCATATGGTAGCTGTGGGAGATTAAAGAGAATATTAAAGAACATTAAAGAATGCTTACCCGTTTGATAAAGTTCCAACCGAATCCAAAGCGATTGAGTGGTCCCACTCAGCACAGTCAAAGGTGTTTTCCGTGTCGAGTGAGATCACAATCTCTGGATCGTCTAAGTCTGTAAGCAGGAGCCAATGGAGGAAGCTCGCCCATGGCACCCAACCCATAAGTCCTTCCATGCAGATTTTTTTGTTTTCTTTTGTTGTTGAATTATTTAATACCACAGATTATTTTACAGATTTCTTCTAAATGTGTCTAAAAACCGTTGTACCTGGACAGAAAAATATATTGGGGGTTACTTGAGCACCAGTTTCAGGCTAAAGAGCAGATTAGTCTGCCTGATGATACTTTGATGAACCACTGTGAAGTCACATTTTATGACAGGAGGCTCCTTGATTTTGTGTAGTTTTAAAAAACTTTAACATACCAAACCTGAAATGTTCACACAGCACTCTGATAAAAGTTCGTCTTTATTCTTCCTTTTGGCAAAAGCTTCACTCTTCATAAACACATTTGAATTTTTTTAACATTTAGATCACAATGATGAGGTAAAAACATGCTGCTGAATCATCCCTCAGTTGCTGACTTTTCCCATCTGGCTGGATGCTCCACTTTCTGGAGCTCCCTGATTCAGTTCATATTTTATTTAGTTAGTTTGGAGACAGTTTGTTGTTGTATCTGACTGCACACAGCAGGACTATCAGACTGTCTGACGCGTGTGTTGTTTTTTGTGTTTGCAGCCTGTCAGGTTGTCTAATCACAGAGGAAGGCTGTGCTTCTCTGGCCTCAGCTCTGAGCTCCAACCCCTCCCATCTGAGAGAGCTTGACCTGAGATACAATCATCCAGGAGACAAAGGAGAGAAGCTGCTGTCTGCTGGACTGGAGGATGCACAGTGGAGACTGAACACTCTCAGGTATGGTGGGAGTATGTCTGATAGAGGAGGAAAAGCTGGAAATATTTTCTTTGTCAGAGCTGATCACTGATCTCAACTGAATCTTTGACTTTTTGTTATTTCTTATTGAAGTTTCCTGTAAATGTTGAAAGTTAAACCTGATTAGATTCAGTCAGGGTGTCAGAGCAATTGGGATACTGGATTCAGATTGGATAAAAGTCTATCAAAGGCCAACCCCACATTTGAACAGAATAATAAAACAGTAGACTAGAGCGATGTAATGTCCATGTTTGCATGCTGAAAGAGAACGTGCTGCTCTGACCCCCTCCTCTTTTCAGACTGCAGCCTGCTGGAGTCCGATGGATGACACCAGGTCTGAGGAAGTGTAAGTGTGTTTTCAAACTGTGAAATTACTCATTTACATCTTACTGAGGATGTAGATGATGTCATCATCAAACAGATGATAGATCAGTAACTGCAGCTGTATTGTGTCTTGTTCTCTCCATCAGATTTCTGTGAACTCATAGTGGATCCAAACACAATAAATGAAAAACTCAAACTGTCTGACAACAACAGGAAGGTGACACATATGTGGGAGGAGGTTCAGTCATATCCTGATCATCCAGACAGATTTGATGTCTGGCCTCAGCTGCTGTGTAGAGATGATCTGACTGGTCGCTGTTACTGGGAGGTTGAGTGCAGAGGAAACGTTCACATATCAGTGAGTTACAGAGGAATCAGCAGGAAAGGAGGCAATTATGACTGCAGATTTGGACTGAATGATCGGTCTTGGTGTCTGGACTGCTCTGATGATGGTTACTCTGTCTGGCACAATAATGAAAGAAGAATCTCTTCCTCTTCTTACTCCTCTGTCTCTGGCAGAGTAGCAGTGTATGTGGACTGTCCTGCTGGCACTCTGTCCCTCTACAGAGTCTCCTCTGACACACTGATCCACCTCCACACCTTCAAAACCACATTCACTCAACCTCTGTATCCTGGGTTTGGGTTCTTGACTATCAAGACCGGTTCCTCATTGTCTCTGTGTTCTCTGTAGGAGGGAGAATCCCCTCTAGTTAGAGAAATCCTCTCATGTAATTTAGTACCAACCTGATCTCTCACTGCTTGTAAATGTTCTAAACCCAACATGGTTTCCACATGACTGACAGTTTGTTTGTCAGTCACATATAAACACATTTAAGAAACTGTAAAAAAAGAAGCTGATGTTCTCAGAGCAGATAGCCCAGTCTGTTAGAGGACTGTTTGGAGGTTCAGAGATTGTGGGTTTGATCCTTATGAGTCTCGGTGAATTTTGAAGTCCAACACCCAAAGTGAAACCCAGAAGCTCTCAGAGAGAAAACCACCAGCGGCTGAAAGTTTACTGAAACGTCAAGTTGTGACCAAGGTTTATAAACATGTTGGAAGAGTTTTGCCCACTAACTATAACACACATTTTCAATTCAGAAAACATGTTTTCATGTGTCTCTACTGGACGTGCATGTAGAGCTGTAAATAAACATTATGATTATTTATTTAGTGTCTTACTAAATATCCACAATAAAAAGCTCATTTACAGGATAATCAATCTTTTTGAAATCTTTTTGAAATGTTTCTATTTCCTGTTTTTGTGTTGTATAAACTAAAGTTGATCATTTGTATGTTTATGTTACTTAGGCAGAAACAAATGGAACTGCAGTATCACCTGTTATGTCTAATATAAAAGGATAATTAACAATAATAGAAGCTTTAATTAGGGCCCAAGCCCCAAAGGGGCGAAGGCCCTATTATATTTCATGTGTTTGTTTGTTTGTTTCTTTCTTTCTTTATTATTATGGGACATCAGACCGAAATTTGACCCCCATAAACATGCTCAAAAACTCACCAAATTTGGCATGTACATCAGGTCTGGTGAAATATTTGATGAAATGTAAAAATTAACCCCCAAAGTGCCAAAATGTGCTCTCTAGCGCCACCTATGTAACTAAAATGGCTGCCGCGGCCCGTAGGAATGTCGTAGAGAGATCAAACCAAAACTCAATTATTCGTCTCATCAAGACCTACAAATCTTATGCTGACACCCCTGACCTAAATCCAACAGGAAGTCTGCAATTAGCCTTTCAAAATAAGACTTTGCCTCAATATTGGCCCTTGAACAAACGCTATCTCCTCCAGGGGCGTTAATGGTATCGGCTTCAAACTTTAATAGATGACTTATGACACTGTGCTGAAAAAAAGTTGTTAAAAACTCTGTAATAACGAACAGATTTTGTAAGCCCTCAGAGTTGCAGTGCCACATCACCCTTACAATGTAAAACAATGGGGAGGCATGAACTTTGTGTCAAACAGAGGCTTCTGACGTCTAAACTATAAGTCTGACCACTTTCAAACCTGTATCAATGGATTCACCACGAGATTTCCTACGAAAATGTGACTTTTAATGTAAGATTTGGCCAAAGTCGTGGGATTTTTCACAAGAAGCATATTCTAAAATTCTCCTCTCCAGATGCTCCTGGTGTTGTCACTCCCTCAGTGCTGTGACACATTTTGCAATACACACTCATTATCAAATCACAGGGGGAACAAGAAAAGACTTTAAAACTCACACTCTAATATCTAAAAAACAGTAAAAGATAGAAAAAACATGTAAATTCAAGATTTTGTAGGTCAAAGTCTCGTGACTCATTTAAAGGTCAAATGAAGTTGTATCTAAAACTATGTGGAAGCAGTAAATATTCAAAAAGGTGTGGGTTCACTCACACTCTCCATTCAAATAAATTAGTATTTTTCTGTGTCCAGCTGCAGATATTTATTGTCTTTACACACCTGACAGTACACATTTCAATCAAACTTTGACCAGGCCATGTGGGTTAATAGTCTTTAATTTTCTAAAAAAAAGACTTGATGAAAATTAGGAAATTAATTTGTTTTACACACAAACTCATCAAGAGTTTTCAATTTACCAATTGAAATTCAAGTGAAGGGGCCAAAAACTTGCTTAATTTTGATGACACAGGTGTGAGCAAGACAGACATGTCTCACCCTGCAGAAAATTCTCATCCTCACACCGTTGAGATTTGATGTTTCGCCATGACAGAGGTTGACAGAGAAGTTGCTATAACTTTATTGTAAATGCTCCAGTCTGCACCAAACTTTACATGTTTGATAAGACTCCCGGCTTGAACACGTCTACATGACAATATTCCATCAGTGATCCAAACTGGCTGAATAGTGCCCCCTACGAAATTTCAGCGAAGCAGCCCCAGCAGCAGGCAAAGTAGTGGACAAAGGAAGTGATGTTTATCTCCTTCTTGCACTGTCTGAAAACAGCCCGGGTCTGAAGACATCTACATGCCCGTGACAGAAGTCCTTCAATTGCACCGTGGCCTGACGTACGCAGAGGCGCGAGGGCCCGTTCATCACTGCTTGCAGCTTTAATTTGATCTATCTTTATTGTCAGATTCAGAAAAAATGCACTCTAATAATAACCTATACATTATTAATAGTTATACTGTTTATTCACACTCAGTTTAGTGCAGGGTCAGTTTCTCATTTCTACAAAGTTCACACAACTCAACTCTGAATGAAAAGTCTCATTTTGATATAAATCATCAACATTAATAGTTATATTTGGAAAATGTGCTTTGGACAAAAAGCAAGTGTTTTCTTCTCCAAGAAGAAAACAGTGAAACACGTGTGTCGGTTAACTTTCTGCACACAAAGTGAATACAGACATCTGTTTGTCTTCTTCAGCTGTGACAATCAGCAGGTCAGAGGTCAGAGGTCAGATCAGGTATGTGACGAGGAGCTGAGAGAGGAAACAAAGAAGAAAGTCAAAAGCTCACAGCTCAACATCCAAACACAGACTGCACACAGAGCTGCAAGCATGGAGGAGAAACCATCACATCTACAGATCCAGGTACAGTTCTCCACTTTACTTTATCACAGAAAAACTCTCATTTTTCTCTTTTTCACTTCATTTGAAAGATGAAGAAAACATCTGGACTCCTGCTGTCAAACTTCATCCAAACTAACAGCTGTTTTCTATTTCCATCATGCTGAACATGCAGGTTTGGAAAAACTAAATCTTTCTCCAAATGTCACCAAACAAGACTTTTACAGTCCGTTAAGAAACTCTTACTATCAGTAGTACAATAAACATGTGTCTGATTTTACAGTCCTGAACATTTTCACATGTTGGAAAATCAAATTTATTTGTGTAGCAGCTTTACAATCCACATTTATGTTGAAATCTTAACCGAATATTTCCCTCTTTATTTCAGGGATTTTTGTTTATTTGCTGCTTTTATGTTCTTTTTATATCTGGATGTCTCTGCTTCTGATTGGACATTTATCTTCAATCAAAAAGACAAATCAAATCTTTTTCTGCTATAATAATAATAATAATAATAATAATAATAATAATAATAATAATAATAATAATAATAATAATAATACACTTTATTTGTGATGTTAAATGAAATAAATAATAGAAAAATAGAAAGTAAAAAGAATCAAACAGCTCTTGGTTTGGTTTTCTAAAAAAACAGATTTTCAAACTAGTTTGAAATGAAAGACTGATGCTGCGCTGATGGAAATGATGACAAGTTTCAGAGTTTCAAATCCTCTGATCACGTGTTGTTGTTGTGTTTGATTCTTCAGTTGGGCTGAAACATGATGAGTCGTCGGCTGCTGAGCGTCTTTCATCCTGCTGTCTGTCCTCACGCTGCTGCTGCCTGCAGCTGAGACACAAACAAACTCCAACTATTCAATCTGGATGACTTCAACTAAACACATTTTCATTCATATGTCAGTGCTTCCTTCTGACCTGTAGGGGGCGCAGTTTCACTCTCTGCACGTCTATCAATCAGTACAAATCCAAATAATGCTGCAGCTGCTAAACTTTAGAAAGATAAATCAAGACTAAATGGAAGGATGACACTTTTATTCTTCAGTATATAGAATTATAATATACTCAACATATTATCTATGTTGGTTGGACCAATAGCAGCATTTGAAAAATTGTCATTGAACTTGTTAAATAAGTCTCATGATTATTCTATGAAATGGAAATAATGATAATAACATTATTTAATGAAGAGTCTCCTTTTTCTTGCTTTGTTTATTTATTTAATGATAGAGTTTTATTGTAAAACATGTTTGTAGTGAAAAGTATGGGAGCTTATGTGGACTGTCCTGCTGGCACTCTGTCCTTCTCCAGAGTCTCCTCTGACATACTGGCCCCATTTATAACCTGCTATTAACATGTGATCTGATCCCAATATGCAAATAAGCTGGCGGACTTGTCAACAAACATATGGTGTCCCAGGTCACAGAAACTGCTGCCATCAACTAACGTCATTCACTTTTTTGCAGGGGAAGACTTGTAGTTATTGCTACTACTTGGAGCTTTTACGGAGGTTGCTTTAGCTGTCTGGAAGAGGTGGAGCCAGGTGACCTTTCACCTCACTGGGACCATTTGTTTCTTATCAATGTGTCACGCTGTACGGATTGCATTTACACCTGCTGACATCTGATCACAATGCGTCCTGAGTGTATTTACAGCTGCATTAATATGTGTTTTCCCTGATCCAGATAACGTATCCACATACAGATGGCATGTTAATCTTACTGATTTCTGATATTGATCCTGCTAATATCCATATCGATCCACACACAAACCATCACATCAATGTTCTCACAGACACTATGTGTAAGATTTGAAACTTTGTTGACTTTGGCTCTATCTGGTGGGAGGATGAAGAATGACAGTGAGCTAACAGCCTCCATGTGTTGGAAATATTGTTGAAATAGCTTCACTCTGCTTATCTGTCCCTCTTTGTGTTTGGAATCACAGGATGTTTGGCTTCAATAGCTCAGGCTCTTAGAGGATTGCGTTCAAGTCTTCAGCTTCAAGAATGAGTAATGTGTGTTATTATTGAATTCATTATGTAAGCACTTCCTTAGCACACTATGGAGTGATATATGCACAAGTGCTTCACCAGGTACTTTTCAAGGAGGAGTAGAGGAATAGCTATAACATATAGCCACCATTTATTTGACAGTAACACTTAACATGGTTCTGTTCTCTGTTTCTCTTTTATTGCAATTGGTTCAGCAGTTCTCAACATAAACCACAAAATCTCCCTTAGTCCAAATAGTTTGAGAAAAGTTCAGTTTGTTAGTTAGTTTGGTTCTTGTTTTTTTCCTTTAAGTTGGGGAACTCAGTGTCTTTTCTTTGCCCTTCAACCACCTCAGGTTGAGGAGAAAATAAAACAAATAAACATTTCAGAGCTCTGAGAAAATAATAAACCAAATGAAATAAAAGCAGTGTTCATCTAGCTTGGTAGTGTGTTTTTTTTCCTTTAAATGGAGAGCGGTGAGATTTCAGCTCTTATCTGTATGAAGTGATGAAGAGATGTGGAGTGAATCAGTCCTCTTGACTGGTGAGACGCTCCTCTGCACACCTGCTGTGTGTCCTCTGCTCTTCTGTCCTACGTCCTCTGCTAGTCTGTTGTATGTCCATCAGCCGTTTTTCCAACCAACAGTCTCTTTCTCTCACAAATCATCAGCTGATCATTTCTTAACTTAAACCGTCACATTTCTTTAGATTTCTTTGTTTTTCTCACTTTTGGTCTGAAAACAAAGTCAGAGAGAAGAAACTCTGATAATTCATCAGATTCTCTTGTTGTCAAACTTCAGTTTAAAACAGAAGTGATTGGAAAAGACGGTGCGTTCGGGAGCTGCTGGGAAACATCAGAGTCATCAATGAATATTCATTTTCCTTTAGTGATGAATGAACAAACTGTAAAAATTGAAAGTTTTCACATTTTCAGGAAACAAACAGCTGCCTGAATAACAAATGAAACAAGTGGAAACATTTAGTTTCTGCTTTCTGTCTGTTAAACGTTGCGTGTTTGTTTTCTGAGAAAAACAAGTGTAAATATGTATCATATTAAAATGATATTCTATCCCTCTTCTGTCAGTATTTGCGCTCATTTTAACAGAATTCATCTTCATTTATCATTTTAGAAAAAGAATGAAAATAAAAACAAATGCTGGAATTAATTCTATTACATATTAAATATTAGAAATATGTAAAATGGCGGACACTCCACATGAACGCGCAAACGAAGAGGAAGTGGGTAGGGAGGGGGTGTAGGGGGTACTTTGGAAAAGACCCCTGGCTGCTATTTAAAAGACTTGGGATGTTCCCAATAATTTACAGAAAGACTGCATAAAGGGTTTAAAGTGTCTACCGGAGAGTCCGCATGCACTCAACGACTTAACAGCCTGAACCCCTTCCGGATTTATCGGGAACGCGCCTCAAAATCCATGAATCCATTGGGATCGGGTTTGGGCGTTTCCCTGTTCAAGTTAAGTTTCACTTTCTGTGACAGTTGTGGCGCAGATAAATTTCTACATCCAGACATCCATCTGAAGGTAATGTCAATACTTAAAAATGTTCGAGTCGTTACTTCTAGCTGTTGTTATTTTAGTTACACTATAAGCACCACAAAACTGCCGCTAAACTGTTTATTAATCTGAACTCCAGCGTAGTACAACCGATATTAAAATATATCCGCCGTTTTGTGTCGATGCTTGAGGAGTTTGAGTTGATGGTCAGTAGTTGAACACAGTGTTGTTATTACTGTGTCCAACACTTACTGATGACTGACGGCAGGTTTTCCTGCCTGAATCAGCCTGTGGAGGAGGCGGTGATGAGCCGCTGCTCTCCCCGCTGTCTGAGATACTAAATGCGGCTCCGCTCGGCCGGACAGCCGCTGGAGAACAGCTTTGACTTTCTGTGTCTACAGGTGAATATAGAGATGTTTCTATTTCTACTACAGGACTGACGTGGAGACAGCAGGGGGGTGAGGGGCTCCACTTATTTTATTCAATAAATACTGTAGTATTCAGAAAGACAGCATCATCTTTTTGACACTCCTCCAACATGAACCAGTGTTGCTTCTTTATGGAAATGTGTCATCAAATGTGTTTGGAAGCTCTTTATTGAGATTCACTCATTTAGTTTGGAACTCTTTACAAGTTTTTTGGAAGGATCCATCTGCTTTTGTAACTTATAGTACATTCACTCCAGTACTGTACTTAAGTACAATCTTCAAGTACTTGTACTTCCTTTTCCTGCTACTTTATACTTCCACTCCACTACATTACAGAGGGAGATATTTTACCATTCACTACATGTTTCTAGCTATGATTCAGATTTAAAATCAATATCCTCAGGCATCAGTGTCTTCACTATAACATCACAGCAACAACAATAACAGTAAAAACAGATACATCAATCAAATGCACATCTACATGATAAAAGTGCACATATAGAGTCAACCTAAATCAACATAAAGCACTACATGTTAATACATTAATGATATAATAATACAACACAGCCAGGAGCCGTTCAACATGATTTTACTGTTGATACTTAATGTTCATTTTTCCAATAATACTTGTGTACATTTTGGATACAGGACTTTTACTGGTAATATTTACAGAGTGGTATTTGTACTTTTACTGAAAATACTTCCAAATTATCTTGTTTTTCTCTTAAATGGGAATTTTTATTCATTTCTACTACAGCAGGAATTATAACAAACATATCTGATACATTTAAAATACATATGGTCTAATTTTAAATCTGTAAAAACTAATAATTTTACCTTTTCACCTGCTGAGGTGAGTGACTTTATCTCTATGATTGTTAGATAAAGTTTATTTATTGATACAGTCCAGCCTGCATGTCTGTGGTTATAAGTTATGTGAGAACTGTGTGGAAAGTTCATCATGCTGCTTTTAGAGTTCAAAGTACAAACTGTAATATTTGGTATTTGTTTGTATGTTCGAGGTCTAATTCGCTGTTATCAAGAGTTTTTATGCAGTCTCAAGATTTGAATTATAAGCTTTCAGTAGATCAGTGACTGAAATGCAACAACAAATGTGTTTTATGAGTCAGTTATTTCTTATAATTTCAAGAAAGTGTTCTGGACAGAAGCAATCAGTCTGGTTTTAAGGAAACAATCTTATTTAAGTTAGTTGTGTTTAGTTTTAAAGCAGAATTCCAGAGCAAAAGCTAGAAAGATGAATGTGTACAAATTGCATCTTACTGCATGTCTGCAACTAAAGATGAACTTTACTGGTCTTTGTTGAGCTTCCTCAGTCACATGTTGGTTTTTCATCTTCACCTACTTGTCATTAGAAATGATTTGGCGCCCTCTGGTGGCACAAAGATAAACTGAACGATGTTACTATGAACACAGAGCTGCAACAATTAATTGATTCAACAGAAAATGATTTAATTCAACAGTCAATATTTTAATTGATTAATTGCTTTGAGGCGTTTATAAAAAAAAAAAACATTCTCTTCCAGATTCTCTGATTCCAGCTTCTTCAATGTGTATTAATAAATGTATTTTGTGGTTTCTTTAGTCTCTTTGACAGTAAACTGGAGATCTTTGGGTACAAAACAAGACATTTGATGATGTCATCATGGACTTGGGCATTTTTCACAATTTTCTGACATTTTTGGACCAAACAACTAATTGATTAATTGATAATGAAAATAATTGTTAGTTGCAGCTCTAAACACAGATTACATGTACTGTTTTTTTAAATGACAGAAACCGTGACAACAACTGACCAGCTGTTTTCTAACAGGTCAGACTGAGGTTCAGATACCTTCTACCTGTTTATCAATACAACAATAAATCTACAAATACATGAAGAATGAATGAGTGACAAACATCCATAAAGTGTCATCATGATGTGAATCTTCCTACCTGTCCCTCCTCCTCTACAGGTGGAGCTCTGACTCGTTCCAGGAAACAGCTCACCTGTGGCAAACACTTTTCTGACGGACGTGGAGTGGAGAGTCTTTGTCTTCAGCAGTTTGGATGTTAACTGTAAGTTTGCTTTGTTTCATAGTTGAACGTTCTCTTTAGTAACTTCAGGGTTTGTTTCTTGCTGTATAATGTTTTTATTTCATCAGAAAGTTTGGAGAACTCTCATGTTGGACGATAAATCTACATGTTGTTAAATGATTGATTTACTGGAATCAAACAATATTAATGAACAGCTGATGATTATTTCCTTTCCTCAGCCCTCACAAATCAAACTAAATCTACTTTTTTAAGGTTGTTTCCAGCAGCGTAAAGTCAGACACTACAGTATAGGCCTGCTACTGTTTCCTGTGAAAGCTTTAAATCAAATGTATTGTATTGACTGATGTGGAGGGACAGTCAGAGGACATCATCAAGTTCAATGTTGCTACAATAACATGCATACAGTCCACTTGTGTTCTTGCTTTATAATTACTTATTATTGGTATATGCAGTTAGACAGGAGCTGATGATGTGTGTATTTATTGCTTCATATATCTTTGTAATCAGAGTTCATCTGTAACCACTGAGTTTCTCTCAGAAGTTCACGTGTACCATCACCACATTAAAACACTGTCGGCTTTTTGGACAATTTGATCCAAATTAAACTACTCAATTAAAAAAGGCTATAAAATAGTTTCACTTTACACCAAATGACATTTTATCTGTGTTGTTAAATGTCTGACAGCAGTTAAGATCTAACATCTGCTGCTGTTTAACAAGTTTGTATTTACTGTAAAAGAAGTCATATCAAAGTAAATGAACCCTGATTCTAATCATTTAATACATTTGTGTTTGTGCGTCATGTGCACTACTAATGTGACAACAACATCAAAGAGAACTAATAGATAACTGAAACTATTGACATGTTGTTTATTGGTGTTGCATTGACTGAATATGAATGAAATTCAGTCAGTGTGAGTCAGTGGATGTAAATCCTCCTCCATGCATCATGTGTGCTGCTCTTCACCTCACTGCAGCTTCGTGACGCCATCTAGTGGACTTATAGTAGAAGTACAGCAGCTGATGGCAGCTTTCTCTGACTCACACTATTATTACATAATCCATAAGTTAGGGCTGGAAGATATGGACAAAATAATACATCTCAGTTTCCTTCAAGCTTGGGCTCAATCATGACTTTAATCCCTCTTTGTGTTTGGAGTCATTTTACTAAAGTCATTAGTACAATTCTAATAACAATATTTAAGTTTTTTTTATCTGTATGTCAGCAGACAACAGACAGGTTTCACTTTACAGTTTGAACAACTCACCTAATTAACATTTATTGGAAACAGCTGATAAAATTTGCAGGGATGTTTGTCATTTCAGCAGTAAAACTAAGAAACAAGCAGCATGTTGAAGTGCTGACTGAACACAGATTGACCCTGAGAGAAATAACTCTGTCAGTCATTATGAGATTCAAGTGAAGAGAAGATGAAGAATGTTACATTTAGAGCAGAGGATTTAAAGTCTGAGCATTAGTAATGTCAACATGAACAAAAGTTCAGACTAATGGATTTTATCACTCATATTATTATTCTTTGTTCCTTGTCTTAATTTGATTTGGGGAATAATATTGCTCTCAGTTATGGAACTACAGGTCCCATAATGCTTTGGGGGATGTAACAGGAAGTATAGCGTTGCCCTGGATTCAGTGAGTATGGAACTTGACTTCAGTCTGGACTTTGATACTCAGGTTGTTTTATAATTCATGTTTATTGAGGCATGTGTAGGTCTAAGTGTTTTGATAGATCAGTAATAATTTTTATCAGCGTTATTTTGTAACACAATGAAATCAATGACTACCTTAAAGTATTTGACCAAGTTTACAGTAAATTTATGGCTACTAGTTGTATTACTTTTACAGTAATTTACTGTGACATTTTCACCGTTAATTATTGTAAAATGACAGTTGTGCAATGTAACTTCAGTCTGCTGGGCCATTGGATTACTGTGATATCAGTATGTAGCTGTCGAATTACTCTACTGCACTGTGACTTTACAGGAAAATACACAGCAAATGACTGTAATATCACAACATGCTGCTGTAGAGTTACTCTATTGAACTGTGATTTCACAGTAAAAATGTCCACCAGATTACTGTGATATAGCAGTATGCTGTTGTATAATTACAATATATACTGTAAAGGTAAATCATCTCAGTAGCCAGTAATTTACTGTAAATTTACACTTAAAATAACATTGAAAAATACTGACCTGTTTACATTATTTTTCTGTTAACCCACAACAAACCTATAACATAAAAATGTTAGATTCAAATAAAGACTCAAGCAAAATCGGAAGCTCAAAAAAAACGAGATTTTCTTTGAATTAATGTTTGTATATTTTTGATATTGAGAGTTTGAAACTGTCATTTATTTTGGAACTGTCGAAGTTTTTGGAAGAATGTATCTGTATCCATAATGTTTCCTGCTTTTTGTCTTTTTGTCTGTTTTTTTTTTTTACCACAGCAGGCATGAAAAGGACAAATTCTACCTGAATAATCTGATAATACATATGATCCTATTTTATATCAATAAATATCTCTGTGATTAATTACAGCGCAAACAGAAATGCTGTTAAAACATATTTGGTATTTTTATCTGACCCCTGAATTTACTTTATCTTTGTTGTTTGATATTGTTTTGTTGGTTGGTGCTGATATGATTAATCATATCAGCATTCTGCTGTACAAATGTTATCTTGCTGCATTTAAGACAATTTTAAAACGTTGAATGTCCCTCATGCTGCATTTAAGGAACAAGGTACAAACAAAAATATTTGGCCTTTGCTTGCATGTTTGAAGTCTGTTAAAGAGTTTCTAACCAGTTTTGATGACTTTGAAGGTTTGAATTACAAGCTCTTAGTAGATCAATGACTAAATGTAACAATAAATGTGTTTTACAGGTGAGTTATTTCCCAATAATTTCATGAATGTTTTCTAGAAAAAACTGATCAATTTAGCCTCAATTGAAGGGGACACTGAAACAGTCTTATTTTAGTTAGTGATTTTTGTGATTTATTTATTGACTGGGACAGTGTGCAGTTTGAGACATTAAAGATGCACTGCACCAGAGTTAGCTTGAAGCTAATTTGCATTTGTAGTCCCCAACAAAAAACATACAACAGCACAACAACAAACAGTAAAAAGTGAAAAAACCCCAAAACAAAACAAACAAACACACAGAACACACCATACAAAATACAAATCTACATACAGCACATCACATACACCCACAGTCTCAATTAGAAATAATGTTAACTAAACTCAGCTGTGTGACTCAATGGTCACATAGCTGATTGGTCTTTAGTAGATTTTTTATGTTTAGTTTTAAGTCATTGATTTCAAGAGGAATTTCCTTGAAAGAACTATACACAATAAATATTCATTCATCATTCATTCATTATTGGAAACTTTATTATTCAATATGTTGACTTGTATATTTGCCTGTAGACCAATTTCATATGTATGCATCTTCAGCTGAACTGCTGTTCACTGACTAAACTTAAATTATTTAATCAGCTGGAAGAATACCAATTGAACACTCTATTTCTATATTATATATATAAATAATGCCTTTAATTAGAGTCCTACAGGAAACTTTGCTAATTAGTAGGAATTTGCAGATCCATAAAAAGTCAGTAATAAGTATAATTTTATTAAATAATGTTTTTTAAATTTTTGATAGTGGGGAAATGATCAGATGTTATATTGAAGGCTTAAAGTGCAATAAATGTCATCACAGTTGTTGCGTCACAAATAATCTGCTGTAAATTCTCCTCATGCATCATGTGTGCTGCTATTCACTTCACTGCAGCTTCATGACGCCATCTAGTGGACTGATAGTAGAAGTACAGCAGCTGATGGCAGCTTTCTCTACCTCACACTGCTGTCTGGCTGCATTCACACTGATATATAACAGAAAATCACAGCCAATCACAGGAGGAGCAACTGATATTTAGGATTTGACAGGAGAAATGATGTAAAGGATGTGTTTCCTCTCTAGGTGAAGGTAGAAAGTGTGTGTGACTGATGTGGATGTGACTTCAGCAGCATGGATCAGTGTGAGGACAGAGAGGAGGGAGTCCCTCCTTCTGAACGCTCTCTGTGTGAGGAACATGACAGCCAGACCAAAGCTCAGAGGTGAGATGGAGATCTCTAACTGTCCATCACTGTTCTCCACCATCATTATTCACACTCAAAGCTCTGTGTGTGTTGTGTTGAAGAACAAGGAGGCAGCACAGACCAGACTCTGCTGGACCTGAACCTGAACCTGGACCTGAATCTGAACCTGAACCTGAACCTGAACCCAGCTGTGTGTCCTTGAAAAGCGACCGGTCAAATGATTTCTTCATTGATTTTAAAGGACAACTTCCTACTGCAAAGAGGTAAGCTGTAACAAAATTTAAAATGTAACTGACTAAGGTTTTACCAAACATCTCTTTCAACATAAATTTCAACATTTCAACGTGAATCTTTTCAACATATATTTATATTCTCATAACTGAAGAGGTGAAAAACATAAGAAAGAAAGTGTAAGGAATGGGTGTGTTTGTCTGTTCATAAGCTGCTAATATTTAGCATGTCAGGCTAATTAGTTTACTTCCTAAAATAGTAACCTGATGTTATTTCCAATGCCAAGTGTTAGCATATCATTAGCTTACTACATCATTAATATTTTTATGTTAATATGTTTGGGAGACGGTCCTCTATGCCTCTACATTACAAATTAGAGTAATGTCAGAAAGAGATGACGGCATTTGTCAGATTTCCACTTTCGCCCTGCTTTTTAGGGTGCAGGTGTGCTTGTTAAGCCATGGATGCGTTTTTGGTTTGTGTTTCTAAGGTTTAAATGGCGCAAAAGAATCGAGAATGGAGGTACAATTTTTATTCCAGTGCCTAAGTCATCAGTTTTATGGAGTAGCTGTGTTGTAAACCTCAGGGCTGGATATAAGAAAAGTCTCTGAAAACTAAGATGCAGAATTTGAACTGAAAACCTGAGAATAGACAGGTTGGTCCACTGTCTTAGGTGGTTGTGTGATTGACACCTTTAAAGCAATAGTATGGTGGTCAGATACATAGTTATCTGAAAACTGAGGAGGAGGGAGTCACATGGGTGATCTGTGAGACTGGCAAGTCTGTTCAGAAGTATCTCATGATCAATGGTATCGAATGCAGTGGTCAAATCAAGAAGAACAAGGACAGAAACTTTCTTCTTATCTGCGCTCATTCTAAGATCATTTATGACTTTAGTGAGTGCAGTCTCGGTCCCATATCTACCTCAGAAACCAGACTGAAATTTTTCATAAATATCATTGTCATGTAAGACAGCCTCTAGCTGTATCAACACTGCCCTTTCCAGGATTTTACCTAGAAAGGACAGATTGGATATGGGCCTGTAGTTACTCAGAACAGAGGAATCCAGCGTGTGTTTTTTGAGTAGAGGCCTAACTAGAGCAGTTTTAAGTGGATCCGGGAAGATACCTGACACTAAGGAACAGTTTACAATATCTAGTACATCGAGAATAAAACTATCTACAACCTCTTTTAAAAAGGCAGTGGGGATGACATCAAGTGAGCAGGTGGAGGATTTCAATTGAGAAATGATATTCTGGAGTTCCCCTTCACTAATTTACCTGAAATGATTTAGATTTCCTTGAGCAGCACTGGCATATTTTTGATTGGTAGTATTCATAATAATGGTCCTGATGCTGACAATCTTATTTTCAAAGAACGAGGCAAACTCCTCACACTTTGACTGTGAGGGAAGATGGACATGCTCGTTAAAGTGGGTGGGTTTTAGGAGATGGTCAGTGGTTTTGAATAAAAACCTGGGATTATTCTCATTAGCGTTAATAATTTTAGAAAAATATACCTGCCTTTCACAGCGCAAGGCACTGCTGTAAACATAAATAGATTTTAAGATTTTATATTGCTGCTGTTAGGAAGCACACAGTCACGTCTGTAAGGTTTGACAGTCGTAGATCAGTGTATTCAAGTTTGTTCCAATTTGGATGCTGAAAATACCACTGATAATGATCAGTCTAGTATGGATGGACAAGCAAAACATTTGTTTGTCCATCCATAACATGTTACAACTTAAATGCAGTGTAAAAAAATGTTTTATGAAACATGTTAGCAGGACATGTTTTAGTGTCTTCTGGGTACAGTGCAGAATCTATAAAAACAGAGTGACCAGACTGAAAAACATCCTTGTACTTCAAGGAAAAGGCATCACCCTGTTGATCAAAAGTAAGGCTTTAGAACTGATATTGAAAGTGAAATTAAATGATCTGGTTTTATTAGACTGATATTCAAGATATTCATACTGTGAGCTGCCCAGTACAACCAGTCTGATACAACCACACACTGGTTCTAGCTTCCTTGCTCCAGGGCACTTCAGCAATGTACAGTGAGGGAGGGAGAGCTTTATGGAGGGCTAGTGAGAGCTGTTGGGACTAAACTAAACTGACTGATGAAGTAAAACACTGAGCTGAGAGCTACAAACTGAGCTGTTGGTTCTCAGTGGGATCAGCAGGACTAGCAAACCTTTACAGCACTACTGGGAGTCATCTGATTCTCTGCTCACATCCAAATATCACTTGATGGACCTTTAGCTTGTGTTTGTTTCTGTGTGGAAAAGACTTGTGAGCTCATTCTTCATGATTCCTCCACAGAGTGGACCATGAGAGCTCAGAGGTTCCCAGTGGTCAGTCTGCCCAGCAGCATCAAAAACACCTGGACTCCATATTTTTGGTCTGTACATGTACAACAACTACTTTTACATCTATTCTGTTCACAATCATCTCCATGCGACACTTTGTAGACCAGTGGATTGTCAGTCTGTCCAACATAGATGTGATGTTTGCTTCATGAATTTAGTTTGATTGTGTCATTCATATAGTATTCTGTTCCAGCTGCTGGAGGAGAACATTGTTACTTTTGTGAAGAATGAGCTGAAGAAGATGCAGAAGGTTCTGAGTTCAGATTACCCAGAATGCTTAGAGAGTCAGAGGGAGGATGAGGAGGTGTTGGATGGTGAGGAGGAAGAGCAGAGGAGCAGCAGCAGGGAGGCATTTCTGAAGATCACGCTGCACTTCCTGAGGATAATGAAGCAGGAGGAGCTGGCTGACCGTCTGCAGAACAGTAAGAGGTTTTCTATAAAGATTTAACATGCTGGATAAATGAGACATTTACTGATGTCTCAGGAGATGGAGGAAAATATGTTCATATATGCATTCTTTAGGGGAATTTAATTGTCAGATTTTCTTCATGAATCAATTATTGTTGATCTTATTTCTTTTGTGTTCATTCAGGAAGTCTTACAGGTTGTCAGTCTAAACACAAGTCTAACCTGAAGAAGATGTTCCAGTGTGTGTTTGAGGGGATTGCTAAAGCAGGAAACCCAACCCTTCTGAATCAGATTTACACAGAGCTCTACATCATAGAGGGAGGGACTTCAGAGGTCAATGATGAACATGAGGTCAGACAGATTGAAACAGCATCCAGGAAACCAGACAGACCAGAAACAAGCATCAGACAAGAAGACATCTTTAAAGCCTCACCTGGAAGAGATGAACCAATCAGAACAGTGATGACAAAGGGAGTGGCTGGCATTGGGAAAACAGCCTTAACACAGAAGTTCATTCTGGACTGGGCTGAAGATAAATCCAACCAGGACATACAGTTCACATTTCCATTCACTTTCAGAGAGCTGAATATGCTGAAAAAGAAAAAGTACAGCTTGGTGGAACTTGTTCATCACTTCTTTACTGAAACCAAAGAAGCAGGAATCTGCAGGTTTGAAGACTTTCACGTTGTGTTCATCTTTGATGGTCTGGATGAGTGTCGACTTCCTTTGGACTTCCACAACAATGAGATCCTGACTGATGTCACAGAGTCCACCTCAGTGGATGTGCTGCTGACAAACCTCATCAGGGGGAAACTGCTTCCCTCTGCTCGCCTCTGGATAACCACACGACCTGCAGCAGCCAATCAGATCCCTCTTGAGTGTGTCGACATGGTGACAGAGATCAGAGGGTTCAGTGACCCACAAAAGGAGGAGTACTTCTGGAAGAGATTCAGAGATGAGAAGCAGACCAGCACAATCATCTCCCACATCAAGACATCACGAAGCCTCCACATCATGTGCCACATGCCAGTCTTCTGCTGGATCACTGCTACGGTTCTGGAGGATGTCTTGAAAAGCAGAGAGGGAGGAGAGCTGCCCAAGACCCTGACTGAGATGTACATCCACTTCCTGGTCGTTCAGTCCAAACTAAAGAATGTCAAGTATGATGGAGGAGCTGAGACAGATCCACACTGGAGTCCAGAGAGCAGGAAGATGATTGAGTATCTGGGAAAACTGGCTTTTGAGCAGCTGCAGAAAGGCAACCTGATCTTCTATGAATCAGACCTGACAGAGTGTGGCTTCGATATCAGAGCAGCCTCAGTGTGCTCAGGAGTGTTCACACAGATCTTTAAAGAGGAGAGAGGGCTGTACCAGAACAAGGTGTTCTGCTTTGTCCATCTAAGCGTTCAGGAGTTTCTGGCTGCTCTTCATGTCCATCTGACATTCATCAACTCTGGAGTCAATCTGCTGGCAGAAGAACAAAAAGCATCCCAGAGATCTGAAACCAAAGAAGAATCTGCAGAGACATGTTTCTACCAGAGAGCTGTGGACAAGGCCTTACAGAGTCCAAATGGACACCTGGACTTGTTCCTCCGCTTCCTCCTTGGTCTTTCACTGCAGACCAATCAGACTCTCCTACGAGGCCTGCTGACACAGACAGGAAGTAGCTCACAGACCAATCAAGAAACAGTCAAGTACATCACAAAGAAGATCGGTGAGAATCTCTCTGCAGAGAGAAGCATCAATCTGTTCCACTGTCTCAATGAGCTGAATGATTGTTCTCTAGTGGAGAAGATCCAACAGTACCTAAGATCAGGACATGTCTCTGCAGAAAAACTGTCTCCTGCTCAGTGGTCAGCTCTGGTCTTCATCTTACTGTCATCAGAAAAAGATCTGGACGTGTTTGACCTGAAGAAATACTCTGCTTCAGAGGAAGCTCTTCTGAGGCTGCTGCCAGTGGTCAAAGCCTCCAACAAAGCTCTGTAAGTACACATATAGGTGGATTTATTCATCATTATTTAAATACTCTATCTTTTCAACAAGACAGAAAAATAAATAACTTCTAACTTGTTTTTTTCCTTTATATTTCCTTTCCAGGTTGAGTGGCTGTAACCTGTCAGAGAGAAGCTGTGCAGCTCTGGCCTCAGTTCTCAGCTCCCAGTCCTCTAGTCTGAGAGAGCTTGATCTGAGTAACAACAACCTGCAAGATTCAGGAGTGAAGCTGCTGTCTGCTGGACTGGAGAGTCCACACTGTACACTGGAAACTCTCAGGTCAGGATTCATCAACCTGTTCAACAGATGAACATTTAAAATCTGAATGATATTAGAGGATAACTTTAAACCTGTGTAGGATTGTCTCTGCAAATATGATTTGTCAAACCAATTTTAACTAAGCTTCAGCAGTAGATAATTACTTGTAGATTTACAAGCAGATTTTTATTGTTTTTGTAGTTAGGAACATGAACAGAGCAAGAATAGCTGAGGTCCATAGATCATTACATAGCTGGTCAGTTATACAGACACATAAACACATACAGTAAGAGAGATACAGAGAGAAAAGCTAAAAATATGGTAAAGCCCATATATACACACAAAGGGGACACAAATAGACAATACATGGGTAGACAGTTTACATAATGAAATAATAATAATAGTACGAATGATAATAGTAAATTAAAAAGTGAGAGAGAGGGGGAAAAAACAGAAACAAGTCCGTGAGAAAGTATTGGTTAAAAATCAATCTTCGCATAATAAGCTTGATAGGGCTCCCAGATCTTAGAGAAAATGTTAGATTTACCCTTAAGTGAGTATTTGATCTTCTCTAAATCCTCCGAATAACATGATGCATGGAGAGGGTTGAAAATTGGTATGGTGTATTTTGGAGAAGCATTTAAATATCCTGTCCAAGAGTTTCTCCACTAAAGGTCAGGCCTAAATTGGGTGGTATAAAGAAGCAGGTTCTTAGCAGGTGTCTTACATCTCATTAGGGCACGATCAAAATTGTTTGCAATATGACTTATCTTGGCCCTGGTCCAATGAAACCAATGGTATTTTGAATTGTATTAAATGATGTTTAGCATTGAAGTGAGATGAAAATATCCAATCCAGTGCATCATACCAGGTATGATTATCCAATTCACACATCCTAAATTCACACTCTTGCTTTCAAATTCGATGGGGTCTGGAACCCAGTTAGGTTGCTATAGGTCTTCAAATCACACTTCTGGATATCTCATTTGAATGAGGGTGTCAGTTATAGTGGGCGGGGGTCTGGAAAGGAAGTTAGGAGAATTAGTTCGAATGAAATGGAGGAAAAGTTACTCGCTGATGGCACCCAACCTGGAAGTCCTTCAGTGCAGATTTTTGTTTTCACTTGTTTTGTTTCTGTTGTTGAATTATTGAATACCACAGATGATTTTACAGATTTTCTAACCATGTCTAAAAACTGTTGCTCCTGGACAGTTGCACACAGCTGCACTCTCAGACTGTCGGACATGTGCGTTGTTTTGTGTGTTTGCAGCCTGTCAGGATGTCTGATCACAGAGGAAGGCTGTGCTTCTCTGGCCTCAGCTCTGAGCGCCAACCCCTCCCATCTGAGAGAGCTTGACCTGAGCTACAATCATCCAGGAAGCTCAGGAGAAAAGCTGTTGTCTGCTGGACTGGAGGATTCACATTGGAGACTGGACACTCTCAGGTATGGAGAGACAATGTCTGATAGAGGGGGAAGAACTGGAAACATTTTCTCTGTCAGAGCTGATCACAGATCTCACCTAAATCTTTGCATTTTTGTTATTTCTAACTGAAGTTTCCTGTAAATGTTGAAAGATAAACCAAATTAGATTCAATCAGGGTTTCAGAGGGATTGGGATACCGGATTCAGATTGGATAAAAGTCTATCAAAGCCCAACCCCACATTTGAACAGAATAATAAAACAGTAGACTAGAGCGATGTAATGTCCATGTTTGCATGCTGAAAGAGAACATGCTACTCTGACCCCCCTCCCCCTTTCAGGCTGCAGCCTGCTGGAGTCCGATGGTTGACACCAGATCTGAGGAAGTGTAAGTGTGTTTTTCATTTGATTCATGAAAACAAAGCAAACTTCAAACTGTGACATCACTCATTCACATCCTACTGAGGATGGAGATGATGTCATCGTCAAACAGATGATAGATCAATAACTGCAGCTCTATTGTGTCTTGTTCTCTCCATCAGATTTCTGTCAACTCACACTGGATCCAAACACAGCACACAGAAAACTCAAACTGTCTGACAACAACAGGAAGGTGACATATGTGGAGGAGGATCAGTCATATCCAGATCATACAGACAGATTTGATTACTGGCCTCAGCTGCTGTGTAGAAATGATCTGACTGGTCGCTGTTACTGGGAGGTCGAGTGGAGAGGAAGCCTTTATATAGTAGTGTCTTACAGAGGAATCAGCAAGAGAGGAAACAATGATGACTGCAAGTTTGGAGGGAATGATCAGTCCTGGACTCTGTACCTCTCCGATAAACATTACTCCATCTGGCACAATAACAGTGGAGCATCCGTGTCCTACTCCTCCTCCTCCTCCTCCTCCTCCTCCTCCTCCTCCTCTGTCTCTAACAGAGTAGCAGTGTATGTGGACTGTCCTGCTGGCACTCTGTCCTTCTACAGAGTCTCCTCTGACACACTGATCCACCTCCACACCTTCAACACCACATTCACTCAGCCTCTGTGTCCTGGGTTTGGGTTCTGGCCTGGTTCCTCAGTGTCTCTTTGTTCTCTGTAGGAGGGAGAGTCTCCTCCTGTTAGAGAAACTTTCTCATGTTATTTAGCACCAACCTGATCTCTCACTGCTTGTAAATGCAGTTTCTTAACCCAACATGGTTTCCACGTGGCTGACAGTTTGTTTGTCAGTCACATATAAACACATTTAAAAAGCTGTAAAAAAAAGAAGCTGATGTTCTCAGAGCAGATAGCCCAGTCTGTTAGAGGACTGTTTGGAGGTTCAGAGGTCGTGGGTTTGATCCTTATGAGTCTCAGCGAATTTTGAAGTCCAACACCCAAAGTGAAACTCAGAAGCTCTCAGAAAGAAAACCACCACCGGCTGAAAGTTTACTGAAATGTCAAGTTGTGACAAAGGCTTTTAAAAATGTTGGAAGAGTTTTGCCAACTAACTATAACACACATAATGACAGTAAGTATCCGCTGGCCTATAGAGACACTTTGTTGTTTTTCCTCTTCTCTTTTTTCGGGGGGTTCTTGTTCAATTAGATGTTTTTTTAATCATATAGTCAATTCAGAAACCAACATGTTTTTATGTGTTTCTACTGGATGTGCATGTAGAGCTGTAAATAAACATTATGATCAAGAATTCATCAATTCACAGTTTTGTATATAAAATGTGAAGAAATTTTGAAAATTGTGTAAAATGCTCTCATTTTGTCTGAACTAAAGTCCAGAACAGTAAAATATTGTTTATCATGTAAGACAAAGAAAAGCATTAAATCTGTACACCTGAGAAGCTAAAACCATGTTTGCTTCAAAATGACTCAAATAATTATTGAATGTTGATTGATAAATCAATGAATGTCTGTAAAATGTCAGGAAATTGTGTAAATTGTGTAAAATGCTGGTTCTAATTTCACAGAGTCAAAGGTGACGTCTTTAAATGTCTCATTTTGTCTGAACTAAAGTCCAGAACAGTAAGATATTCTGTTTATCATCATGTAAGACAAAGAAAAGCATTAAATCTTCACAAGCTAAAAGCAGAAAATGTTTGCCTCAAAATGACTCAAATGATTATTAAGTGTTAATTTTCTGTTGATGGATAATCAATGAATGGACTAATTGTTGCAGCTCTGGCTGTATGTGAACAGAATATTAGAGAGCAAACAGCTGACAGTTTAGCGCCTTACTAAATATCCACAATAAAAAGCTAATTTACAGGATAATAAATCTGTTTAAACTTTTTTTTAAAAATGTTTCTTATTTCCTGTTTTTGTGTTGTACCAAGTAAAGTTGATCATTTGTATCAGGCAGAAATAAATGTATCTGCAGTATCACCTGTTATGTCCAATAAAAAAAGGATCATAAATAATAATAGAAGCTTTCATTTGATCTTTATTGTCAGATTCAGAAAAATGTCACTCTAATAATAAGCTGAACATTATTAATAGTTATATTGTTTATTCACACACAGTTTAGCGCAGGGTCAGTTTCTCATTTCTACAACCTTCACACAACTCAACTTTGAATGAAAAGTCACATTTTGATATAAATCATCAACATTAATAGTTATATTTGGAAAATGTGCTTTGGACAAAAAGCAAGTGTTTTCTTCTCTAGGAAGAAAACAGTGAAACACGTGTCGGTTAACTTTCTGCACACAAAGTGAATACAGACGTCCGTTTGTCTTCTTCTGCTGTGACAATCAGCACGTCAGAGGTCAGAGGTCAGATCAGGTATGTGACGATGAGCTGAGAGAGGAAACAAAGAAGAAAGTCAAAAGCTCACAGCTCAACATCCAAACACAGACTGCACATAGAGCTGCGAGCTGGACTCCTGCTGTCAAACTTCATCCAAACTAACAGCTGTTTTCTATTTCCATCATGCTGAACATGCAGGTTTGGAAAAACTAAATCTTTCTCCAAATGTCACCAAACAAGACTTTTACAGTCCGTTAAGAAACTCTTACTATCAGAAATAAACATGTGTCTGATTTTACAGTCCTGAACATTTTCACATGTTGGAAAATCAAATTTATTTGTGTAGCAGCTTTACAATCCACATTTATGTTGAAATCTTAACCGTATATTTGCTTCTTTATTTCAGGGATTTTTGTTTATTTGCTGCTTTTATGTTGTTCTTTTTATATCTGGATGTCTCTGCTTCTGATTGGACATTTATCTTCAATCAAAAAGACAAATCAAATCTTTTTCTGCTATAATAATAATAATAATAATAATAATAATAATAATAATAATAATAATACACTTTATTTGTGATGTTAAATGAAATAAATAATAGAAAAATAGAAAGTAAAAAGAATCAAACAGCTCTTGGTTTGGTTTTCTAAAAAAACAGATTTTCAAACTAGTTTGAAATGAAAGACTGATGCTGCGCTGAAGAGAAATGATGACAAGTTTCAGAGTTTCAAATCCTCTGATCACGTGTTGTTGTTGTGTTTGATTCTTCAGTTGGGCTGAAACATGATGAGTCGTCGGCTGCTGAGCGTCTTCATCCTGCTGTCTGTCCTCACGCTGCTGCTGCCTGCAGCTGAGACACAAACAAACTCCAACTATTCAATCTGGATGACTTCAACTAAACACATTTTCATTCATATGTCAGTGCTTCCTTCTGACCTGTAGGGGGCGCAGTTTCACTCTCTGCACGTCTATCAATCAGTACAAATCCAAATAATGCTGCAGCTGCTAAACTTTAGAAAGATAAATCAAGACTAAATGGAAGGATGACACTTTTATTCTTCAGTATATAGAATTATAATATACTCAACATATTATCTATGTTGGTTGGACCAATAGCAGCATTTGAAACTTGTTAAATAAGGCTCATGATTATTCTATGAAATGGAAATAATGATAATAAGACTATTATTTTTTCTTGCTTTGTTTATGTATTGAATGATAGAGTTTTATTGTAAAACATGTTTGTAGTGAAAAGTATGGGAGCTTATGTGGACTGTCCTGCTGGCACTCTGTCCTTCTCCAGAGTCTCTGACACACTGGCCCCATTTACACCTGCTATTAACATGTGATCTGTATCTGGATACATTATCTGGATAATGACATCTGATCAATGGCTCTTTGCATTTACACTTACACGCTATTAAAATGCCTTCTGTTTTTCTCAGCTGTGCCCACATTGTGAAAGGATCCCAATATGCAAATGAGCTGCGCGGAGCTGGCGGACTTGTCAACAAACATATGGTGTCCCAGGTCACAGAAACTGCTGCCATCAACCAACGTCATTCACTTTTTTTACTCATCAATCTATTTTTTACAAAAAAACAAAGAAAAACATGTTATTTGTTTTTAATCAGGAGGAGAAAAAGTACAATATGTTTATGAAAATAAATAAAATTAAATAAAAGTGGATAATAATTAAACATTTACACACAAATAAACATCTTTTTCTCTTTTTGTCAATAGAAATATGTTTTTGAGAATAAATATCTCTAATTTAGATTTATTTCAGTTTACACCCCAGAAAGTTACATTCAGAAAGTGTCCACTGATTCATGAACTCCAGCTTTCAAACATTCAAACAGCAGCTGAGTGTTTGTTTGTTCATATGAGGAAGGTTCATGTTTTAATCAAACTTCAACATCTGAACTTTACTCTGACTGAGACTCAAACACACACACACACACACACACACACACACACACACACACACACACTGATGAAGGACGAGAAACTGTCGGTTAAATGAATGTGATGAAAATGCAGCTTTAACTGAAGCAAAAGCTGTTTTTCTACACAGACCTGCTCAAGACTCAACAGAGCTGCAGAGTGACATGAGAAAAGTTCAGTAAGTGGAGTTTGATTTCTCTACATGAAAGGGACATGGTTCTCTCTAGTTTGTGGAAAATGAATCACTAAATATTTCAGCTAGAGAAACTAATTTATTATGTCTAAACACTGTCTAAACAGTCATTTCAAACAGAAACATCAGCTGCTAAACTTCCTCCTCAGACGAGGAAAGATGGCCGTCTGTTCATTACGTTCATATTTCAGACACTTTTGTTTTTCATGTCTGTGTGAGAAGAAACTCTGAAGAGTCCAAAAGTCAGATTTGTGTGAATTATTAATTTTAATTCTGACTCTGTGATGGAGATTATTTCCATCTGATCTGTGATGTGTTCTGTAACAGGATGAAGAGCAATTATTGATGTGAAAAAATAACTTTTGTTATAAAAATATGTTTTATTCCTGTCAGTTGCGTCTTAAATCTGATTAATCTAAATGTAACGTTCAGCTTCTCTTCAGATGAACGTCATGATGAGTTATTTTTTCTAACAGCTCAGTTAAACACTGAGAAACCATCAATACAACAATAAATCTACAAATACATGAACAATAAATGAGTGACAAACATCCTTAAAGTGTCATCATGTTGTGAGTCTTCCTACCTGTCCCTCCTCCTCTACAGGTGGAGCGCTGACTCGTTCCAGGAAACAGCTCACCTGTGGCAAACACTTTTCTGACAGACGTGGAGTGGAGAGTCTTTGTCTTCAGCAGTTTGGATGTTAACTGTAAGTTTGCTTTGTTTCATAGTTGAACTTTCTCTTTAGTAACTTCAGGGTTTGTTTGTTGCTGTGTGATGTTTTTATTTCATCAGAAAGTTTGGAGAACTCTCATGTTGGAAGATAAATCTATATGTTGTTAAATGATTGATTTACTGGAATCAAACAATATTAATGAACAGCTGATGATTATTTCCTTTCTTCAGCTCTCACAAATCAAACTAAATCTACTTTTTTAAGGTTGTTTCCAGCAGTGTAAAGTCAGACACTAAAGTATAGGCCTGCTACTGTTTCCTGTGGAAGCTTTAAATCAAATGTATTGTATTGACTGATGTGGAGGGACAGTCAGAGGACGTCATCAAGTTCAATGTTGCTACAATAACATGCATACAGTCCACTTGTGTTCTTGCTTTATAATGACTTATTACTGGTATATGCAGTTAGACAGGAGCTGATGATGTGTGTATTTATTGCTTCATATATCTTTGTAATCAGAGTTCATCTGTAACTACTGAGTTTCTCTCAGACGTTCATGTGTACCATCACCACATTAAAACACTGTCCGCTTTATGTACAATTTGATCCAAATTAAACTACTCAATTAAAAAAGGTTATAAAATAGCTTTGTTGACTTTGGCTCTATCTGGTGGGAGGATGAAGAACAACAGTGAGCTAACAGCCTCCATGTATTGGAAATATTGTTGAAATAGCTTCACTCTGCTTCTCTATCCCTCTTTGTGTTTGGAGTCATTTTACTAAAGTCATTAGTACAATTCTAATAACAATATTTAAGTTTTTTTATCTTTTTTGTCAGCAGACAACAGACAGGTTTCACTTTACAGTTTGAACAACTCACCTAATTAACATTTATTGGAAACAGCTGATAAAATCTGCAGGGATGTTTGTCATTTCAGCAGATGTTCAGTAGTAAAACTAAGAAACAAGCAGCATGTTGAAGTGCTGACTGAACACAGATTGACCCTGAGAGAAATATCTCTGTCAGTCATTATGAGATTCAAGCGAAGAGAAGATGAAGAATGTTACATTTAGTGCAGAGGATTTAAAGTCTGAGCATTAGTAATGTCAACATGAACAAAAGTTCATATTAATGGATTTTTATCACTCATATCATTATTCTTTGTTCCTTGTCTTAATTTGATTTGGGGAATAATTGTGCTCTCAGTTATGGAACTACGGTTCCCATAATGCTTTGGGGGATGTAACAGGAAGTATAGCGTTGCCATGGATTCAGTGAGTTTGCTATGGATCAATTTAAGACATTTTGTAGTTTTATATACATTTTACAGGTCAGTGCTGCTACTGCAGGACAATGCAGTTATTTTGGTAGGTTGACCTTGTAAAATCTTAAAAGCTTGAACATTAATAATAATCATCAATTCATACTTGAGGCTGGTTTTCCTCCCAAATTTAGTTTCACTGTTTTCAGTTTAGAAAGGTTTTTACCAACACAATGTAAAATAGCTGCAGTCAAGTCAGATAGAGTTCACAACCATATATGAAAGGAAAACAATTATCACATGACCATTTATACAGTACGTTGAGTTATTGTTGACTGTGACTGTTCCTCCTGGCCATGAAGGAATCTATCTTTGGCTGAATTTTGAAATGTTTGCACAGTGACTGTAGATATCGTCCTCCATTACTTACATGGGATTTGCTTTAGAATCTCTTGTCTTCAGTGTGGACAGAAGGAACAATTACAACAACCAGTAACTCTTTCAACATACACGAGGATATGTCAGTATTGTTTTATGACAGACTTGAAAAATGTGAACCATCCTTTAAGACCTGATGCTGGGCAGTAGAAGAGGTGCCTTGTGCATGTCTGGAAGGAATATGATAACATAGTTCTCTGCTACTAAGGCTGAAATATTCATTAAAGACACAAATAAGCATCAGAAAAGCATGTAAAGAACTGAAAAAAGAAGAATTAGCTAATTTCCCCAATAATGTTTTAGCAGTTTTTCTTCAACCTGTTCCATCTTGCCTTCACTATCAGTAAACATTTTGACAGACTTTTTGGCTGTTAAAGCACCTTGTAAATTCTGTTTTTAAAGATTCTATATAAATAAAGTTATTCTTATTATATTATTAGTTGAAACTGAGCCTCACTATCAACCTCTATTAAAGATGTTTTAAATGAACACTAAATAAAATAACGCCCTCTAATATCAAAGGGTTTCTTGTACTGTCTGTCCAGACAGCTACTGTATACTTTGACTTCATGTTAATTGATGCGTCTGTTGGTCAAAGTGTTACCATGGTTACACACAGTATTTACAGAGAGAGAGAGATGTTAATGTGTGACAGAGTCTGAGTTTTGTATTAAATAAGAGACTCACAAAGAGAGAATGTCTTTCTGTAACATGATATGCATCAGGCCGAGAGCAGCAGCCTCTCTACTTTTATACAGCAGTCTGCACAACAGCAAACACAGGAAACAGCATGTTTCTGATCATGTTTTGACATCTTCCACCTTACATGGTTCTGAACCCAGATTATCAGACAAAGGAAGAAGACTCAGAGAATCATCATCACATATATAGTGAACAAAACCCAGACAGTTGTAAGTGAAGCAAAGCTTTCATATAAGGTGTTAAGACAGTGCTGACTTATAAGGCATAAAGAGAATGTCATGTGTTTTCCACCACAAGTGGTTTTTTCTAGTATTTCCCTCCAGTTTCTCTCCTTTGGGCCACAGATTTACTCCAAATATGATCTGAAAAGCAGACCTGAAACAACGCAATGTTAGGAATTACATAAATAACTTGATGAGCAAATTGCATAATGGAAGTCAATAATACAACATCCACATATTAACTAGTTAGTGCTGTAGACACTCAGGTAAATAGTAGACTGTCTCACTTGAAAAAAGAGCTAACAATGCCCTCTGGTGAACTAGTTAAAATAAACAAAATGAGTAATGGAAGAAGTATCTTTTACTTCAGTAAAAGTACCAACACAACAATATAAAAATACTCCATTACAAGTAAAAGTCCTGCATGAAAAATCCTACTACAGTAAAAGTACATAAGTATTATGAGCTTGATGTAGTTAAAGTATTGCAGTAAAAGTAGTGGTTTGGTCCCTCTGACTGATATATTATTATATATGACATCATTAGATTATTAATAGTGAAGCATCAGTGTTAGAGCAGCATGTTACTGTTGTAGCTGCTGGAGGTGGAGCTAGTTTCAACTACTTTATATACAGTTAGTTAGTTTAGTTCAGTGGTTCCCAACCTAGGGGTCGGGCCCCTCCAAAGGGTCAGCAGATAAATCTGAGGGGTGGTGAGATGATTAATGGGAGAGGAAAGAAGAAAAAACAAAGTTCTGATACACAAATCTGTTTTCAGTTTTTGGACTTTTTCTCTAATCTTTGATTTTTGCTGAAATATTGGATCATTTGAACATTTATTGAAATGAAAGCATGTGAGAAGTTTAGAGGGAAAAATCACTATTTGGTGGAGCTGTTAACAACTCATAGACATGTGAAATGTGACCCCGACTACACACTGCTTTTTGTAAGACGTCAAAAGACAAAAAGGTTGGAAACCACTGGTTTCATCTTTAACAATGTGTTGTATTTTAAAAGCTTGTTATATTATCCATTGTATCAAATCTTCATCTAGAAAGTAACTAAAGCTGTCAAATAAATGTAGAGGAGTAGAAAGTACAATATTTCCCTCTGAAATGTAGTGGAGTGGAAGCATAAAGTAGCATCACATGGAAAAAGTACCTTAGTACTGTACTTAAGTACAGTAGTTGAGTGTTTTGCTACCAGTGGTTCTGTTTAGTTGAGTTTTGTTTCGACAAGAATGATCTCATCTGACATGCAAACTCATCGTCTCTCTGGGTGTGTCCGTGTGCAAGTTTAGTTTCACTTTCTGTGACAGTCGTGGCGCAGATGGACTTTTACATCCAGACATCAACCTGAAGGTAATGATACCGCTTTTAAACGTTTTACTTGTTACTTCTTCCTCTTTTACTTATTTATTTAGCGTAGTTACAATCAGAAACTGCACATAACTGCCGCTGAAGTGTTGTTATTACTGTGTCCAATACTTACTGATGACTGACGGCAGGTTTTCCTGCCTGATTTAGCCTGTGGAGGAGGCGGTGATGAGCCGCTGCTCTCCCCGCTGTCTGAGACACTAAATGCGCCTCCGCTCGGCCGGACAGCCGCTGGAGAACAGCTTTGACTTTCTGTGTCTACAGGTGAATATAGAGCTGTTTCTATTTCTACCACAGGACTGATGTGGAGACAGCAGGGGGGTGAGGGGCTTCACTTATTTTATTCAATAAATACTGTAGTATTCAGAAAGACAGCACTCATCTTATAGACTCTCCTCCAACATGAACTAGTGTCGCTTCTTTATGGAAATGTGTCATCAAATGTGTTTGGAAGCTCTTTATTGAGACTCACTCATTTAGTTTGGAACTCTTTACAATTTTCTGGAAGGATCCATCTGCTTTTGTAACTTAAAGTACATTCACTCCCGTACTGTACTTAAGTACAATCTTCAAGTACTTGTACTTCCTTTTTCTGCTACTTTATACTTCCACTCCACTACATGACAGAAGGAGATATTTTACTATTCACTACATGTTTCTAGCTATGATTCAGATTTTAAATCAATATCCTCAGGCATCAGTGTCTTCAGTATAACATCACAGCAACAACAATAACAGTAAAAACAGATACATCAATCAAATGCACATCTACATATAAAAGTGCACATATAGAGTCAACCTAAATCAACATAAAGCACTACATGTTAATACATTAATGATATAATAATACAACACAGTCAGGAGCCATTCTTTGTACATTTACTGAAGAATACTTCCAAATTATCTTGTTTTTCTCTTAAATGGGAATTTTTTATTCATTTCTAACACAGCAGGAATTATAACAAACATATCTGATACATTTAAAATACATTTGGCCTAATTTTAAATCTGTAAAAACTAATAATTTTACCTTTCACCTGCTGAGGTGAGTGACTTTATCTCTATGATTGTTAGATAAAGTTTATTTATTGATACAGTCCAGCCTGCATGTCTGTGGTTATAAGTTATGTGAGAACTGTGTGGAAAGTTCATCATGCTGCTTTTAGAGTTCAAAGTACAAACTGTAATATTTAGTCTTTCTTTGTTTGAGGTCTAAAGCGCTGTTATCAAGAGTTTTTATGCAGTCTCAAGATTTGAATTATAAGCTTTCAGTAGATCAGTGACTGAAATGCAACAGCAAATGTGTTTTATGAGTCAGTTATTTCTTATAATTTCAAGAAAGTGTTCTGAACAGAAGCAATCAGTCTGGTTTTAATGAAACAATCTTATTTAAGTTAGTTGTGTTTAGTTTTAAAGCAGAATTCCAGAGCAAAAGCTAGAAAGATGAATGTGTACAAACTGCATCTTACTGCATGTCTGCAACTAAAGATGAACTTTACTGGTCTTTGTTGAGCTTCCTCAGTCACATGTTGGTTTTTCATCTTCACCTACTTGTCATTAGAAATGATTTGGCGCCCTCTGGTGGCACAAAGATAAACTGAACGATGTTACTATGAACACAGAGCTGCAACAATTAATTGATTCAACAGAAAATGATTTAATTCAACAGTCAATATTTTAATTGATTAATTGCTTTGAGGCGTTTATGAAAAAAAACCATTCTCTTCCAGATTCTCTGATTGCAGCTTCTTCAATGTGTATTAATAAATGTATTTTGTGGTTTCTTTAGTCTCTTTGACAGTAAACTGGAGATCTTTGGGTACAAAACAAGACATTTGATAATGTCATCATGGACTTGGGCATTTTTCACAATTTTCTGACGTTTTATGGACCAAACAACTAATTGATTAATTGATAATGAAAATCATTGTTAGTTGCAGCTCTAAACACAGATTACGTGAACTGTTTTTTTTAAATGACAGAAACCGTGACAACAACTAAACAGCTGTTTTCTAACAGGTCAGACTGAGGTTCAGATACCTTCTACTTGTTTATCAATACAACAATAAATCTACAAATACATGAAGAATAAATGAGTGACGAACATCCATAAAGTGTCATCATGTTGTGAGTCTTCCTACCTGTCCCTCCTCCTCTACAGGTGGAGCTCTGACTCGTTCCAGGAAACAGCTCACCTGTGACAAACACTTTTCTGACAGACGTGGAGTGGAGAGTCTTTGTCTTCAACAGTTTGGATGTTAACTGTAAGTTTGCTTTGTTTCATAGTTGAACTTTCTCTGTAGTAACTTCAGGGTTTGTTTGTTGCTGTGTGATGTTTTTATTTCATCAGAAAGTTTGGAGAACTCTCATGTTGGAAGATAAATCTACATGTTGTTAAATGATTGATTTACTGGAGACAAACAATATTAATGAACAGCTGATGATTATTTCCTTTCTTGAGCTCTTAGAAATCAAACTAAATCTACTTTTTAAACGTTGTTTCCAGCAGCGTAAAGTCAGACACTACAGTATAGGCCTGCTACTGTTTCCTGTGGAAGCTTTAAATCAAATGTATTGTATTGACTGATGTGGAGGGACAGTCAGAGGACGTCATCAAGTTCAATGTTGCTACAATAACATGCATACAGTCCACTTGTGTTCTTGCTTTATAATGACTTATTACTGGTATATGCAGTTAGACAGGAGCTGATGATGTGTGTATTTATTTCTTCATATATCTTTGTAATCAGAGTTCATCTGTAACTACTGAGTTTCTCTCAGAAGTTCACGTGTACCATCACCACATTAAAACACTGTCGGCTTTATGTACAATTTGATCAACATTAAACTACTCAATTAAAAAAGGCTATAAAATAGTTTCACTTTACACCAAATGACATTTTATCTGTGTTGTTAAATGTCTGGCAGCAGTTAAGATCTAACATCTGCTGCTGTTTAACAAGTTTGTATTTAATGTAAACAAAGTCATATCAAAGTAAATGTGCCCTGATTCTAATCATTTAATACATTTGTGTTTGTGCGTCATGTGCACTACTAATGTGACAACAACATCAAAGAGAACTAATAGATAACTGAAACTATTGACATGTTGTTTATTGGTGTTGAATTGACTGAATATGAATGAAATTCAGTCAGTGTGAGTCAGTGAATGTAAATCCTCCTCCATGCATCATGTGTGCTGCTCTTCACTTCACTGCAGCTTCATGACGCCATCTAGTGGATTGATAGTAGAAGTACAGCAGCTGATGGCAGCTTTCTCTGCGTCACACTGCTGTCTGGCTGCATTCACACGGATATATAACAGAAAATAACAGCCAATCACAGGAGGAGCAGCTGATATTTAGGATTTGACAGGAGAAATGATGTAAAGGATGATTTGTGTTTCCTCTCCAGGTGAAGGTAGAAAGTGTGTGTGACTGATGTGGATGTGACTTCAACAGCATGGATCAGTGTGAGGACAGAGAGGAGGGAGTGCCTCCCTCTAAACGCTCTCGGTGTGGGGAACATGACAGCCAGACCAAAGCTCAGAGGTGAGATGAGGATCTCTAACTGTCCATCACTGTTCTCCACCATCATTATTCACACTCAAAGCTCTGTGTGTGTTGTGTTGAAGAACAAGGAGGCAGCACAGACCAGACTCTGCTGGACCTGAACCTGAACCTGAACCTGGACCTGAACCCAGCTGTGTGTCCTTCAAGAGTGACAACTCAAAGGAATTTTTTATTGATTTTAAACAACAACATTCATCTGATAAAATGTAAGTTGTTGGTGTCATGTTAATGTAATAAGTTTTTTTAAATTTATTCAGTATTTTATTCAGAGAGAATTTTACTGAATATGTGAGCTCAAATTGTTATTTCCAAGGCCAAGAGTTAGCATATCATTATCTTACCTTATTATTATTATTATTATTATTATTATTATTATTATTATTATTATTATTATTATGTTAATATGTGACTGAGATGGTCCTTTATGCTTCTACATTATAAATTAGGGTAATGTTAGCGGCTCTGATCTGTATTTGATTAGGGGCAGTTTACCAGATGTAACTTTGCCAAACTCATCTTGGTATGAACACATTAGATATTGATTGTCAAAAGATGACGGTAATTTATCAGAATTTTACGCTCACCTGGGTTTTTTAAGGTGCAAGTGTACTTGTTAAGCCAGGGATGTGCATTCGGTTTGCATTTCTGAGATTTAAGAGGTGCAACAGAATCAAGAATGGAGGCACAATTTTTATTCCAGTACTTAACTAAGTCATCAGTTTTTGGAGTAGCTGTGGTGTAAACCTCAGGGCTGGATGCAAAAAAAGTCTCTGAAAACTGAGCTGCAGAATTTGAACTGAAAATCCAAGAATAGACGTTTCGGTCCACTCTCTTAGTTGGTTGTGTGATTGACACCTTTAAAGCGATAGTTTGGTGGTGAAAACTGAGGAGGAGGGAGTCACTTGGGTGATTGTGAGATGGTAAGTGGTCTGAGTCAGTTCTCTAATGGAAGGGATCATCCACCTCTGCTGGGTCGAACAGTGGGAAAGAGATCCATCTTCCGCCTTTCACCATGGCCGACTGGCTGGTTCCTGTGTTTCCAGCAGCGCTCACAGCTGTAGGCCTATGTGTTATCAGAGGAGCCGGTTGGTTCAAAGTTGGCAGGCGGAAATACAGCACTTCCTGCTGTTCTGTTCTCTGATTGGATTTTCAACATATTGGAGCTCAGTCTTTAGTTGGAACAGCTTGGTTATTGAGGTCATGCTTATTGACAGCTGACCATGTGTGGAGTGGGATTTATTTTAAGTCTGTGAAGTAGATCCACAGTGGAAGTACTCTGGTCACCCAAGGTGGTGTGCCTTGGGTTTTACCTCACTCTGGTATCCGCAGTAGTGTGGTGAGGCAAAAAACAAAGTCAAACAGCCAGAAAAGTTCCCCGGTAGTGCAATCCTGTGACTTGCTGTATAATCAAGATTAGGGATGTCAGTTTCAGTTAATTCTGCTTTCAACAGGCCGACACCCATTTACCAATAACTAACCCGGTTAATTTTTAAGAAAAGTTGTGATGTAGCTTTCTTCTGTGAGAGCTGTCCAGCAGTCGGTGGTCAGAGCTAACGTTAGCTTGACTTTTAGCTCATCTTTCACCGAAAAGTGTTTTTCAATGCGTTTAGTCACAGTAGCACTTGATGGCATTATGTACTCTGGCATGAGGTACGAATATAAATAATAATATGAATATAAGACAGCCCTGATTATAAGATGACCCCCCTTTTCCAACAGCTGTTTTTGGAAAAATAACGTTCCTTTCTGAATATAACTTACAGTACAGTACAGTGAGGGAGGGACAGCTTCATGGAGGGTTGGTGAGAGCTGTTGGGACTAAACCAAACTGACTCTGAGCTGAAAGCTACAAACAGATGGAGTTGTTGATTCTCACTGGGATCAGCAGGACTAGTAAAGCTTTACCACTACAGGGAGTCATCTGATTCTCTGTTCACATCCAAATATCACTTGATGGACCTTTAGCTTGTGTTTGTCTGTGTGTGGACAGACATTATGTTAACTCATTCTTCGTGATTCCTCCACAGAGTGGACCAGGAGAGCTCAGAGGTTCCCAGTGGTCAGTCTGCCCAGCAGGATCAAACACACCTGGACTCCATATTTATGGTCTGTACATGCACAACAACTACTTTTACATCTATTCTGTTCACAGTCATCTCCATGCTGCACTTTGCAGACCACTGGATTGTCAGTCTGTCCAACATGGATCTGATGTTTGCTTCATGATTTTTGTTTGATTGTGTAATTCATGTAGTATTCTGTTCCAGCTTCTGGAGGAGAACATCGTCACTTTTGTGAAGAACGAGCTGAAGAAGATGCAGAGGGTTCTGAGTTCAGATTACCCAGAATGCTTAGAGAGTCAGAGGGAGGATGAGGAAGTGTTGGATGGTGAGGAGGAGGAGCAGAGGAGGAGCAGCAGAGAGGCATTTCTGAAGATCACACTGCATTTCCTGAGGAGAATGAAGGAGGAGGAGCTGGCTGACCATCTGCAGAGCAGTAAGAGAATTTATATAAAGACTGGTGAAATAAGAGAGACTCAAATTGAATTAAACTCAAATTTGAATTGTTATAAATCCAAACATTTGTCAATATCCAGAAGTTTTTGCTTCATTATACATCCTGGCCGGAGGCTTTATGTCTGAGCCGTTTTAGTTGTTATACCCTTGATCTATCTTCAGATTTGCAGAATGACCTGAAAGTTGACCACCAATGTATAAAGTGTGCAGAAGGTACCACAAACCATGGGCCACTTTAAATTTCAGTGGCCTTCTCAGGCTTGAACCATTTTAATTCTTTTTTTAGAGCTTTTAAGTCGTCTAACACATTGAGCTAATTGGACCTAGTGTAGTAATAACAAAGTTCCCAAAGACGGCATTTTCAACATCTAGACCAAGTTCAGCAGTATATTTTTTATCCAGGTTAATTATGAAGATTTATTTTCCTACTGTTTCATATACAAAACAGCAGTATGTCATGTGAACAGTACGTAGTGTGTGTTCTCAAAACCCTGCAAGAATACCAAATATTTGCATCAATACACCTTACTTATTTGCTTATTCTCTTAGGAAATGAAGTCATATTTCCTTTAAAGCACACTCAACAAGTTGTTGTTTTTTTGTTGTTCTTTTAGAATCTCCTGTTATGTGCCAACTTAACCTCAAGTCTAGCCTGAAGAAGAAGTTCCAGTGTGTGTTTGAGGGGATTGCTAAAGCAGGAAACTCAACCCTTCTGACTCAGACCTACACAGAGCTCTACATCATAGAGGGAGGGACTGCAGAGGTCAATAATGAACATGAGGTCAGACAGATTGAAACAGCACCCAGGAAACCAGTCAGACCAGAAACAGCAATCAGAAAAGAAGACATCTTTAAAGCCTCACTTGGAAGAGATGAACCAATCAGAACAGTGATGACAAAGGGAGTGGCTGGCATTGGGAAAACAGTCTTAACACAGAAGTTCACTCTGGACTGGGCTGAAGACAGAGTCAACAAGGACATACACTTCACATTTCCATTCACTTTCAGAGAGCTGAATGTGCTGAAAGAGGAAAAGTACAGCTTGGTGGAACTTGTTCATCACTTCTTTACTGAAACCAAAGAAGCAGGAATCTGCAGGTTTGAAGAGTTCCAGGTTGTGTTCATCTTTGACGGTCTGGATGAGTGTCGACTTCCTCTGGACTTCCACAACAATGAGATCCTGACTGATGTTACAGAGTCCGCCTCAGTGGATGTGCTGCTGACAAACCTCATCAGGGGGAAACTGCTTCCTTCTGCTCGCATCTGGATAACCACACGACCTGCAGCAGCAAATCAGATCCCTCCTGTATGTGTCAGCATGGTGACAGAGATCAGAGGGTTTAATGACCCACAGAAGGAGGAGTATTTCAGGAAGAGATTCAGAGATGAGGAGCAGGCCAGTATAATCATCTCCCACATCAAGACATCGCGAAGCCTCCACATCATGTGCCATATCCCAGTCTTCTGCTGGATCACTGCTACAGTTCTGGAGGATGTGTTGAAAAGCAGAGAGGGAGGAGAGCTGCCCAAGACCCTGACTGAGATGTACATCTACTTCCTGGTGGTTCAGACCAAACTGAAGAATGTCAAGTATGATGGAGGAGCTGAGACAGATCCACACTGGAGTCCAGAGAGCAAGCAGATGATTGAGTCTCTGGGAAGACTGGCTTTTGAGCAGCTGCAGAAAGGCAACCTGATCTTCTATGAATCAGACCTGATAGAGTGTGGCATTGATATCAGAGCAGCCTCAGTGTACTCAGGAGTGTTCACACAGGTCTTTAAAGAGGAAAGAGGGCTGTACCAGGACAGGGTGTTCTGCTTCGTCCATCTGAGTGTTCAGGAGTTTCTGGCTGCTCTTCATGTCCATCTGACATTCATCAAGTCTAGAGTCAATCTGCTGACAGAAGAACAAACAACATCCCAAAAGTCTGAAACTAAAGAAGAATCTGCAGAGACATGTCTCTACCAGAGTGCTGTGGACAAGGCTTTAGAGAGTCCAAATGGACACCTGGACTTGTTCCTCCGCTTCCTCCTTGGCCTTTCACTGCAGACCAATCAGATTCTCCTACAAGGCCTGCTGTCACAGGCAGGAAGAAACTCACAGACCAATCAGGAAACAGTTAAGTACATTAAGAAGAAGATCAGTGAGAATCTGTCTACAGAGAGAAGCATCAATCTGTTCCACTGTTTGAATGAACTGAAGGATCATTCTCTAGTGGAGGAGATCCAACAGTCCATGAGATCAGGAAGTCTCTCTACAGATAAACTGTCTCCTGCTCAGTGGTCAGCTCTGGTCTTCATCTTACTGTCATCAGAAAAAGATCTGGACGTGTTTGACCTGAAGAAATACTCTGCTTCAGAGGAGGCTCTTCTGAGGGTGCTGCCAGTGGTCAAAGCCTCCAACAAAGCTCTGTAAGTACACAGATAGTTGGATTTATTCATCATTACTTAAATACTCTGCTATCTTATCAACAGGAGAGAAAAAAAACTTCTTACATTTTTTCCTTTGTATTTCCTCTTCAGACTGAGTGACTGTAACCTCTCAGAGAGAAGCTGTGCAGCTCTGTCCTCAGTTCTCAGCTCCCAGTCCTCTAATGTGAGAGAGCTAGATTTGAGTAACAACAACCTGCAGGATTCAGGACTGAAGCAGCTGTCTGTTGGACTGGAGAGTCCACACTGTACACTGGAAACTCTCAGGTCAGGATTCATCAACCTGTTCAACAGATGAACATGTAAAATCTGATTGATATTAGAGGATAAACATTAAATCCGTGTAGAATTGTCTCTGCTATTATGATTTGTCAAACCAGTTTTTACTCAACTTCAGCAGAAGAGAATTTCCACGCAGATTTTTATTGTTTTATTTTGTTTTTGCTTTTGTTGTTGAATTATTTAATACCACAGATGATTTTACAGATTTGTTCTGAATGTGTCTAAAAACCATTGTTCCCGGACAGCCAAGTATTCAAAGGGGCTTCCTCAAGCACTAGTTTTAGGCTGAAGAACAGACTAGTCTGTCTGGTGGATACTTTGATGAACCACTGTGACGTCACATTTTATGGCAGGAGGCTCCTTGATTTTGTGTAGTTAAAAAAAACAATCTTCAGCATACCAAACCATTGCTAAAAGTAAGTCTTTATTCTTCCTTTTGGCAAAAACCTCACCCGTCATACACATTTGAATGTTTTTTAACATTTAGATCACAATGATGAGGTAAAAATATGCCGCTGAATCATCCTTCAGCTGGTGATTTTTCCCATCTAGCTGGATGCTCAACTTTCTGGAGCTCCCTGATTTAGTTCATCTTTTAGTTAGTTCGTTTAGAGACAGTTTGTTGTTGTATCTGACAGCACACAGCAGTACTCTCAGACTGTCTGACATGTGCTGTTTTTTGTGTTTGCAGGCTGGCAGGATGTCTGATCACAGAGGAAGGCTGTGCTTCTCTGGCCTCAGCTCTGAGCTCAAACCCCTCCCATCTGAGAAAGCTTGACCTGAGGTACAATCATCCAGGAGACTCAGGAGAGAAGTTGCTGTCCGCTAGACTGGAGGATCCAAACTGCAGACTGGACACTCTCAGGTATGGAGGGACAATATCTGATAGAGGAGGAAGAGCTAGAAACATTTTCTCTGAGCTGATCACATATCTCTACAGAAGCACATTTCATGCACCAAAAAAAATGATTTCAGTATCTCATTTTGACTTCTTATCTCATAATTATGAGATCGGGTGTTATACTGTATTCTGTAAACAACAGTATTCTGTAAACAACATCTGTGCACAGCTACAGGGAGAGGGGTAAAATAACTTTCTGTCCTCCTCTTATATAATGTGAGATTTGTTTGGGAGAGACAGAACCTGTAAGTGTCTCACCCCAAAGACAATATTATATCAACAGCACATATTATTAAACTGTGCTCAAGAATGTTTTTTTTCTCCATTACACCTGCCAAGCTCCATATAATTACAAGACTTTTTAGTCAGTCAGTCTATTTTTATTTTGAATGTGTAAAAATAAAAAAACATAAAAATAAAACAGGACTTACAACAAAATGAAATAAACAGAAAACCTTTACAACAAACTCAATATAAAAAATAAATAGTAATCAATAAAATAAAACTTAAACAGTTAACATAAATCTTCCTTTCTTGCTACACTATTTGTGCTGTGTTAAATTCAACCGCATCCATGAACTTCAAGGTAAATGACTTTAAAAACAGCACGTTGGTGTGTTTGCTATATCCTACATTGTTTACTATCCTTATGGCTTTTTTGTAGTATGCATAATGGCTGTAGGGTGCTTTTGTAGGGGTTACCCCATATCTCCACATAGTAACGCAGATACAGCAATACAAGTGAACAGTATAGAATGTACAATGGTTTGTGATCCAGAATGTGATTTGTTTTTCCCAGTATTGCTATGGTCCTTGCCAGCTTCGCTTGCACATATCTTATATGATGTTTCCAGCACATTTTGTGGTTTAATATCACACCTAGAAATTTATTTTCATATACTCTTTCTATATTGACATTGTCTATCATCACTTGTACTTGAATATTAATCTTATAATTTCCAAACAACATAATCTTTGTTTTGTTCAGATTTAATCATACTTTGTTTATCAAACCAGTTTTAATTTTCTCATTTCTTTCCAAAAGCTGCTGTAAATTTTACCCAGAACAAAAAATATTTGTGTCATCCGCAAATAATACAAATTTCAATGTTTTTGATACCTACATATGTCATTTATGTACAAAGTGGGCAATTTCAGGACTAATACTGACCTCTGAGGTACTCCACGAGAAATGCTGACTTATGATGATGATTTATGCTCACCTATCTTTACAAATTGTTGCCTGTTTCTTAAATAGCTTCTCAAGCAATTCAGCACAACCCATCTGATACCATACCTTTTGAATTTATCAAGTAATATATTGTGATCAATTGTATCAAAATAATTTTTTAGATCTATAAAATTTCCCTCTGCATACTTATTTGTCTATACAATTATTAATTTCTTCAATTAATTCAATTAGTGCCAAAGAGGTTGATCTGTTTGATCTGAATCCATACTTACTGTCAGACAGCAATTTGTGCTTCTCATTGAATTTGTCTAGTCTTTCTTTCTCTAAAGAGTTTTTCCAATAACTCTTTCTATCTGTTTCTTTGGTGAATGCGATGCACTTCTTATCACAATGGTGCCTCATTCTATTTGTATGGAATTGGATCATCCTGTACCACTTGCATGATGGTAGCGAGGCAAATAGGCAATGTCAGGGTGTGTTGTGTCTGCTGATGCTGCTAGCTGACTGAAGAAGGCGGCTAGAGACTGTCCAGGTTTGGGAGATTATTTCTGATGATCTTCTGGGCCATCTTTACCACATGATGCTGATCCTTCCGCTCCACAGTTGTGCAGCTGGCATACCACACAGTCATGCAGTAAGAGAGGATGCTTCCAGTGGTGCTGTGGAAGAAATTCACCAAAAGTTTGGCCTCACCAGATGGGAGGTGTTGGTAGACCATGTCAGCTGTTTGGTGATGTAGACTCCCTAGAACTTGAACTCTCCACACAATCCACTGCTTCTTTATCTATGCAATGATCTCCTTCGTATTGGTGGTGTTTAGGAACAGGTTGTTGTCCTTGCACCACTCAGTCAGGTGTGTCACCTTGTTCCTGCAGGCTGTTTCCTCGTCCTGAAATAAGTCCAACTATTGTCGTGTCATCAACAAATTTAATTATAGTATTGGAAGGGTGAATGGGGGTACAGTCATGGTTGAAGAGCGTGATAAGCACTGGGCTCAGCACACAATCTTGAACACAGGGTTCCTGTTTTCATGGGTCACAGCGCAGGTGAACAATGCTATGTATGCCTTTTCCACTGAGCTCTTGGTCTTAACATAAAGAGGACCTGCAAAGTCCACTCTGACAGTTTCAAAAGGAGGTGATTCTGTAATCTGATCCCTTGGCAAGGGTGCTGTTATCTGCTGCATGGCCTTTACTCTGAATCTCTGAATCTGCAAGCTGCAATGATCCCCTTTACCATTTGTCTGACTCAAATAATCCAATACCTTAGTTCCACTACAGTGTCTCTGATACCTGAGCGCATCACTTGGTCATGGCTGTGTTTAATCAGCATTTCAGACAGCATGTGATTGGAAGGCAAGATCCATGGATGCTGCTCACTGAAGCTCAAGTCTGAATGTTGCAGCCTCCCTCCCACATAGACTAAACCATTTTCATCAAGAAACAGCTTCAGGTCTCTGATTTCTGAGTCTTTCTGAAAGTCTTGTCCTGCTTTCAATTTGCCCATCTCCTTCTGGAAACCTTGATTCTGTGCCTCCAAAATCCAGTGTCTTTCCGCTTCCGCCAGCTCCTCAGCTGTCAGCTCTTCTTGTCTCCATTCCCTTGAGTAAGAGTTGTGGATGAATCATTTAATCCAGACTGTGACTCTGAATACAGTTCTCAGTTTACTGTAGTTCTCCAGCTTTAATAACGGATCTTGCAATGTCTTTTCTGTGTTACTCAGCTGGACTGTGACATGGTTTGACCTAGGTTCAGCCTTTATCTCCTCTTCACAGAACTGTTCATTAGATAGGTCCGGCTGCATTGCTGAACTCAGAAATGGGGGCCCTGACCACCAGAGTTGTTCTTCACACGAGGACTGCCATCCTCATGTGAAGCATTGAAAACAACTCTGAACTTAGTTGTTGACTTTTCCTCACTGATCACTGCATGGTGAGGCAAATAGTACCTACTTGGCATTTCTGTTCTCAGTTCCTACTGTGTGTTTGCTCTCTGGGATACCTTCACATATTCCTTGTTGAAGATGGCCCTCAATCATGTCATTGTATCTCCTGAACAGCGTCACATCAGTTTTCAGTTTTTTTTTCAGCCCTTCAAATCTTTTCCGGGCAATTCTCAGATTGTCTGGGAGTTCTGGTGCATCTTGTCGCCATGGCAACGTCACTTCATATCGCCCTTTGTTGTACCTGACTGACTGGTCAAAGTTTTGTTGGGCCTCAATGTCATCAGCTCGTTCCTCACCTTTGCTGGAGAAGCCTAGTGACTCTATTTCCCAGAATGCACATAACTGGTTTGAAGCCTGTGTGGTTTTCTCAATGCCAATCTTCATGCATGAAGCTTCACTCATGCTTGACATGTATACTGGTCCCTGCACTGTCCAGCCAAATAAGGTTTCTATGGCAACCAGGGATTCTGATAGTCTTTCTACTCTGCCAGACACTATTTACCAGCATTAGTCAACACCTATCAATACTGACGGCTCCAGTTCTTCATCACTGCTGCTTGAAATATCTGCTGGTTGCAGCCCCTTTTTTTCTAGCTGCAGCTGAATTTGTTCTCCAGGAACCTGCATGATGGCAGAGCTCACTTGTGGTGTTTCAACAGCTTCAGTCTCAATATTTTGCTCTTTGTTGCTGATATTTTGCAAGACTAATTTTACAACCCTGAGTTCCATTGTTACTGGGGTATCACTGCCAAAGGTGTGAAGCTTTAAAGTCTCTTTTTTCATAAGTGGTAATCTCAATGCCTTTACCTATTTCTCCAGGACAAAGCTCCACTGACTTCCTCCATCCATCAGGCAACACACCTTCTTCTTCCCCTCTGTTCCTTCTGCCCATGCTGTTACTTTTTGCAGAAGAACTGTATTCTGCTTTCCTGTACTTGTCTTTACTGTGTGGGGAGCCACAGAGGAGATGATGGCATCGGTTGTCTCTTGAGCACTATTTAGGAGTTCAGTTTGCAATTTATTTGGATCTAGAGTCACACCAAGATATTTAAAATCAGTAATTATGTCAATCTTTTACCTTTGACAATATCAGCATTAGGAGGTTGTTCCATGGTTTTGGAGAAAAACATACCTTTTGTCTTGTTTACATTTAGACTCAGACATGATTGATCAAGCCAATGTGTGATCCTTTCCAATGCAATTGTAAGCTTAGCAGCAGCTAACTCAGCAATTTTTGCATGTGTGTACACAATGGTCTCATTTGTAGTTCTACATCATGACATTGTTGAGGGAGATCATTAATATACAGGCTACATAACAGGGGACCTAAAACTGACCCTTGTGGAGCACCCATTGTGCACTTCAAGTTACTGGACAGTGTGTCACCAACTTTAACACATTGTAACCTATTAGATAAAATGACAATATGACCATATACCATGCTGTTGAGCCACCCTATATCACCTCAGGGAGAATTCCTTATCTGCGACAGCCCTAGGTATGTGCCCCTGCTCCTCCTTTGAAAAATAAAAATAAAACAACAAAAACAAGTAAAACATTGTGAGTGAGTGAGGGGAGCTGAGCTTCTGTGTTTACATGTGCCACCGCCATGTTGTGCGGATTCAGATTGGAAAAAAGTCTATCAAAGCCCAAACCCACATTTGAACAGAATAATGAAACAGTAGACTAGAGTGATGTAACGTCCATGTTTGCATGCTGAAAGAGAACGTGCTGCTCTGACCCTCCTCCCCCTTTCAGGCTGAAGCCTTCTGGAGTCCGATGGTTGACACCAGGTCTGAGGAAGCGTAAGTGTGTTTTTCATTTGATTCATGAAAACAAAGCAAACTTCAAACTGTGGGATAACTCATTCACGTCCTACTGAGGATGAAGATGATGTCATCATCAAACAGATGATAGATCAATAACTGCAGCTGTATTGTGTCTCGTTCTCTCCATCAGATTTCTGTCAACTCATACTGGATACAAACACAGTAAACAGAAACCTCAAACTGTCTGACAACAACAGGACAGCGACGTATGTGGGGGAGGATCAGTCATACCCTGATCATCCAGACAGATTTGATCACTGGCCTCAGCTGCTGTGTAGAAATGATCTGACTGGTCGCTGTTACTGGGAGGTCGAGTGGAGAGGAGGGGTTCATATATCAGTGACTTACAGAGGAATCAGCAGGAAAGGAGACAGTGCTGACTGCAGGGTAGGGTGGAATGATCAATCCTGGATTCTGGAGTGCTTTGACTCTAGTGGTTACTCTGTCTGGCACAATAACAAAATAAAACCCATCCCCTGCTCCTCTGTCTCTCACAGAGTAGCAGTGTATGTGGACTGTCCTGCTGGCACTCTGTCCTTCTACAGAGTCTCCTCTGACACACTGATCCACATCCACACCTTCAACACCACATTCACTCAGCCTCTGTGTGCTGGGTTTGGGTTCTGGTTCACTCCTGGTTCCTCAGTGTCTCTGTGTTCTCAGTAGGAGGGAGAGTCTCCTCCTGTTAGAGAAACTTTCTCATGTTATTTAGTACCAACCTGATCTCTCACTGCTTGTAAATGCAGTTTCTAAACCCAACATGGTTTCCACATGACTGACAGTTTGTTTGTCAGTCACATATAAAGACATTTAAAAAGCTGTAAAAAAGAAGCTGATGTTCTCAGAGCAGATAGCCCAGTCTGTTAGAGGACTGTTTGGAGGTTCAGACGTTGTGGGTTTGATCCTTATGAGTCTCAGTGAATTCTGAAGTCCAACATCCAAAGTGAAACTCAGAAGCTCTCAGAGAGAAAACCACCACCGGCTGAAAGTTTACTGAAACATCAAGTTGTGACCAAGGTTTTTAAAAATGTTGGAAGAGTTTTGCCAACTAACTATAACACACATAATGACAGTAAGTATCCACTGGCCTATAGAGGCTCTTTGTTGTTTTTACTCTTATATATATATAGTCAATTCAGAAACCGATATGTTTTTATGTGTCTCTACTGGATGTGCATGTAGAGCTGTAATAAACATTATGATTAATAGATTCATCAATTCTTGGTTTTGTCTATAAAAGTCAGGAAATTGTGTAAATTGTGTAAAATATTGAGTCAAAGGCGACGTCTTTAAATGTCTCATTTTGTCTGAACTAAAGTCCACAACAGTAAAATATTCTGTTTATTATCATGTAAGACAAAGAAAAACATTAAATCTTCACACCTTAGAAGCTAAAAGCAGAAAATGTTTGCTTCAAAATGACTCAAATGATTATTAAGTGTTAATTTTCTGTTGATGGATAATCAATGAATGGACTAATTGTTGCAGCTCTATGTGAACAGAATATTTGAGGACAAACAGCTGACAGTTTAGCGCCTTACTAAATATCCACAATAAAAAGCTCATTTACAGGATCATCAATCTGTTTACAATCTGTTTGAAATGTTTCTTATTTCCTGTTTTTGTATTGTACCAAGTAAAGTTGACCATCTGTATGTTTATGTTACTCAGGCAGAAATAAATGGAACTGCAGTATCACCTGTTATGTCCAATAAAAAAAAAAGGATCATAAATAATAATAGAAGCTTTCATTTGATCTTTATTGTCAGATTCAGAAAAATGTCACTCTAATAATAAGCTGAACATTATAAATAGTTATATTGTTTATTCACACAGTTTAGCGCAGGGTCAGTTTCTCATTTCTACAATCTTCACACAACTCAACTTTGAATGAAAAGTCACATTTTGATATAAATCATGAACATTAATAGTTATATTTGGAAAATGCGCTCTGGACAAAAAGCAAGTGTTTTCTTCTCCAGGAAGAAAACACTTGCGCATGCGTCCGTCTGTCTTCTTCTGCTGTGACAATCAGCGGGTCAGAGGTCAGAGGTCAGATCAGGTATGTGACGAGGAGCTGAGAGAGGAAACAAAGAAGAAAGTCAAAAGCTCACAGCTCAACATCCAAACACAGACTGCACACAGAGCTGCAAGCATGGAGGAGAAACCATCACATCTACAGATCCAGGTACAGTTCTCCACTTTACTTTATCACATAAAAACTAATTTTTCTCTTTTTCACTTCATTTGAAAGATGAAGAAAACATCTGGACTCCTGCTGTCAAACTTCATCCAAACTAACAGCTGTTTTCTATTTCCATCATGCTGAACATGCAGGTTTGGAAAAACTAAATCTTTCTCCAAATGTCACCAAACAAGACTTTTACAGTCCGTTAAGAAACTCTTATTATCAGAAATAAACATGTGTCTGATTTTACAGTCCTGAACATTTTCACATGTTGGAAAATCAAACTTTATTTGTGTAGCAGCTTTACAATCCACATTTATGTTGAAATCTTAACCGTATATTTGCTTCTTTATTTCAGGGATTTTTGTATATTTGCTGCTTTTATGTTCTTTTTATATCTGGATGTCTCTGCTTCTGATTGGGCATTTATCTTCAATCAAAAAGACAATAATAATAATACTAATAATAATAAACTTTATTTGTGATGTCAAATGAAACCAAACCTTAACACTTAACAGATTTTTAACCTGTTTGAGTTTTTTTTTAGTATTTTATTATTTTTATTTGTGTTCTGTGTTCTGTTTATTTATTTTACCTTATACAAATATTTGTGTTATTTTTTTACATTTTTATTACCAAAAACATTTTTTTCTGGACAAAAAGAGAAGAAAACAAATAAAAACATTGTGTTCAATCAGGAGGAGAACAATATGAAAAATTTGAAAGTACAATATATTTATGAAAATTAATAAAATAAAATAAAAGTGGAGAATAATTAAACATTTACACACAAATAAACATGTTTTTATCTTTTTGTCAACAGGAATATGTTTTTGAGAATAAATATCTCTAATTTACATTTATTTCAGTTTTTAAGAGTTTTATTAAGCAATAAATGTATAAAATACAGTTTAAAATGTGTCTCAGCTCTGCTTGTAGTTCCTGCTCATGTCCATCAGGTAGCGCCATTTGAGCAGAAACAGCAGCTGACAGATGAAACTCACTCAGTGGACTTTGTTGGGTTTTAAGGTTCTTATGTGTTTTATTTCACATCATTTCATATCAATAAACTAACATCTATAGTTGCTCTAATATAAATAATGTCAGGAACTACAGGACACAAACACATACTGTTGTTTCTTTGCTTTTTATTAACATTTAATAATCGATCAAGCTGTTTGATTATGTGGCTCCTCTTGTTTCGCTCTTTGTTCTCTTCGTTTATCAAACATTTCAATTAAGTTCTGAGAAAAAACAACAGCAAGTGACATCATCACGTTTCTGACGGGATCGATCACAACGTGTCAGTAAGTTGTGACGGATCGATCGATCGATTGGCTTCAGCGACTCCTGAATGAGTTCTGACCTCAGATCAGATGTGTTTCATGTTCCTGCAGATCAGGAATGTTGATAATAAATCTATAAAACAAACATTAGTGCTAAAATAATGCAGTAAATGTGTCATAATGTCAGTGTGAATATCTTATATATACTTATACTAATCTGTGTTCATTAAACTGACAGCATGCTGTTTATCTTTTCACCAGCAGAGGACGCCAAAGCTTCATCAATGAAGAGTAATACTCCACCTTTAATGCACCTAATAGACACATTCTAAGTGTTCTGATAAATAATCAATCATTATTCCTCCAGTTATGATATGAAACACAAAGCAGCTATAAGTGAGTCACATGTGATAATAATAAAGATAAAGATGTGTTGAGGCTCCTCAATGATCCTGTTAAAAGTCACTTTGATCACAGTCTGATTTTTCTGAGCCGACTGACTGCAAGGACTACAACTACCCATGATGCCCTGCTCACTGAATCAGCCAATAGCAGGCCTCCAAAGGCAACGTGTCAGTGCTGAGGTCATCAGTGCACAGACTCAGAGCTGTTTCACAACAACACTGCTGCTGTTTCCTGTTAAATATCAGACTGGAATTATTACATGAAAAATATCAACTGGTAAAAAGTCTGAACTGTAAATAAATGAGAAACAGCTTCAGCTTCTTTTGAACTTTCATCCTGTAAAATTCTTCCTTGTTGTTTTCTGCTAATTTCAACCTGAAACTAGTTAATAATATGATGCCAAACTTCAGCCCTTCCTTTAAAGATACTATTTAAGAAAATGACTCTTATTCAATTGTTTTATGGAAACATTTCACATCCTCAAGTGTAAATTTACTAACAAAAAACAATATTTGCTGTAATTTGAAAGCAAATAGAACATTATATAAACACTATCTCAACCTTCTTAAAGAAGAAACCCGTCAAAAGCATTAAAATCTGTAATATTGATCTTTATATAGATTTACCCTCTCACTCATCTCGTTTCTAACTAACTGCTTTATTTATTTTGGTTTTTTTTTCTTCCTTTTTTCACTTGTTAGATTCTCTTTGTGTTGAACTTTGTTCTGTATGTGTTGCTGTTTTCTTCTGTCATCACTGTTTATATTGTTGCATTGATTGAATAATTAATTTGATTGTAAAACAGGATCAGACAACTGAACAAACATCCTTTTTACATTTTATTGTAAAAGTGTGAAATAACAAAAAATAGTACAAATGTGGCAAAAGGTAAAGATGAAATCAATCATAAAAGAAGAAAAATGAATAATTTGATTGTACTGTTGGATTTAATTTATGATATTTTTAATAGAGGTTTTTTGTAATAAAATGTACTAGATAAAAAAGACAATAAAAATATTTAAATTATATATATTTAATAGTTCTATTTTTGTTCTGAACTGCAGACATCATGAAAACCAAACAACACATTTTTAATATGAATGAAAAATGCTACAACAAATATACATCTGGAGAAATCTTTCCAAAAACAACAGTAGAGGACAAAAAGACAACAAAGTCAACAGAAAGAGATTCATATCAATGTCACTTTAATTTCTGATAATGTTTTGTTAGAGCATCGATAGAAAGGTTTGAAGCAGACGTTTGTTTGTTTGTAATGTAAAAAAAGTCTTTCCATGTTTATATTATCCTAAACTTCTCCCGCACTACATTTCAGAGTGAAATAATGTAATGAGGTCATGTAATGATTCAACATTTTGTTTAAATAATGTTAATTCAAACTTCCAACTGAAGAACAGGAGCTGAAAATGCTCTGCTGTGCTGCCAGCTGCTTGCTGGGATTATACCAGTTTAATGTTCACTAACTGGGAAACCAGATGCACAAATGTCATTCTATTTTCTGAGTAAGATGTCACTGATCTTAAGGTTTGGTTCCACAAAGGAGGATGAATGATGATTATATGATGTTGATGGTTACTCTGGAAATGCTGTTTCATCTGGACTCTAAGATTTCAATCTCAGGTCTCATTATTATTATTATTGTCAGGTCTCAGCTGCTCAGAACTGACATCAATAACCAGCAGATGTCATATTGTTTTAACTTTTTTCATGTTTCAATGGTAAAATAATGATTGTTGAACATGCTCATGAAGACTTAAAACTTGGTGGTATTAAACTATTAAAAACACAGCAATGAGCCATAGTGTTGCACTGGGTGACATGTTCCTTCATTCCAGTGAAAATGGCCTCTGTAGTTCATGTTGAGTCACCGTCCTGCTGCTGTAAATACTCACTAGAGCACCAAATCCACATCTGGAAGTTACGGCAGCGCGTTGCTGCCACCATGACAAAAAAACTGCTCAGTTTCTCCACATAAGCAGAAAACTTTCTCCTCAACCACACACACACAGCTGAGCTCCTATAAGCATGCATGAATGAGTGGAGTCCTTGTTGTATTTGTGCTGGCAGCTGCTCCTGGCCGGGATCACGTTTATACACATGAAGAGCTGAAAAATGATGCTTACTTTTCATCAGCGTTGATTCAAAATGTAGCAGGTAGACAACAAAGACAGAGAGGCTACATGAACAGAGATTCAGCAGCGGCAAATATTACTATGAAGTCAATTTCACACCAAGATGTGAATATGATGAGGGAGCGGAGGGACAAAATAATAGAAACACCTACTGTAATAAAATACATAGTCGCGCATGAATACTGCCTTTGTAAAGTTCATGATGTTTACTTTTTAAAATGAATACACTATATTGTAGATAGTTTCTGTTATTTAGTCATTTTATCTGTAACATATATGTTTGTTTTTATATATTTTGATGCTACAACAGTCTCAGATTATCTCAGGTCTCAGTTATTGAACTGAAGCGTACACGGATCTCTCTTCTTCCTCAACTCTACATGTTTTCACTACAGCTTTAAGCATAATTGCATCATATCTTTGCAACAGTGGTGAAAATGTGCTGCTGTGTGTTTCAGGTGTGTTTGTCTGCTTTCTGCAACTTTCTGTAAGAGTTGTTTTTCAGATAAGAGTTCAGAGTACGGACCAGGAGGACGCCTCACTATAACACATAGAACTGACTGTAAAGTTTTCCAGGTTGGCTGAGAGACTAAGAACAAGACTTTCTAATGAGTTATAATGAAGTTCAGGTCTAGAGTTGATAATTAGGCTGCAACTCCACCTCCTCGGCCAGTGTCTGGAGGAATGTGAGTATTAATATGACTGGGAGGACTGGATTCATTTAGGCTGACATATTCTTCACAGCCAGGTTTCACTAAGACAATAAATCAATACGATGATCTGAGATTAGATCATTTATTAATATGGCTTTAGATGACAGAGATCTAATGTTTAAGAGTCCACATTTAATTCTCCTGTTTTGTTGTACTATTGCAGTGTTGGTGTTAATTTTTATTAGATTTTTATGAATGAATCCTCTTCTGTTTCCTTTAGATTGAACTGGTTTAACTGGTTTCTATATGGTTTTGGTGGGTAACTGCTCTGTGGGAATGAGGACTGAACGGCCACAAATACAAAGCCTGGTGGTTAAGAATTCCTGATGTGACTGTGTGTTTCAGTTAAACAATGACTCATAATAAAACTATAATAGTAGAATCCTGACATCAGATCCTGATACAGAAACTGGACTTTGATGCTCAAGTTGTTTGATGAAGGATTATAATTCATGTTTATTGAGGCGTCTGTAGATCAGTAATAATTTTTATCAGTTATTTTATGACACAATGAAGTCAATGATCTGTCAGTTAAATGTCTTTAATCTCATAAATCTAAATGTAACGTTTAGCTTCTCTTCACATGAACGTCATGATGAGTTATTTTTTCTAACAGCACACAGATAAACACTGAGAAATCATCAGTACAACAATAAATATACAAATACATGAACAATAAATGAGTGACAAACATCCATAAAGTGTTATCATGTTGTGAGTCTTCCTACCTGTCCCTCCTCCTCTACAGGTGGAGCTCTGACTTGTTCCAGGAAACAGCTCACCTGTGGCAAACACTTTTCTGACAGACGTGGAGTGGAGAGTCTTTGTCTTCAGCAGTTTGGATGTTAACTGTAAGTTTGCTTTGTTTCATAGTTGAACTTTCTCTTTAGTAACTTCAGGGTTTGTTTGTTGCTGTATGATGTTTTTATTTCATCAGAAAGTTTGGAGAACTCTCATGTTGGAAGATAAATCTACATGTTGTTAAATGATTGATTTACTGGAATCAAACAATATTAATGAACAGCTGATGATTATTTCCTTTCTTCAGCTCTCACAAATCAAACTAAATCTACTTTTTTCAGGTTGTTTCCAGCAGCGTTAAGTCAGACACTACAGTAAAGGCCTGCTACTGTTTCCTGTGGAAGCTTTAAATCAAATGTATTGTATTGACTGATGTGGAGGGACAGTCAGAGGACGTCATCAAGTTCAATGTTGCTACAATAACATGCATACAGTCCACTTGTGTTCTTGCTTTATAATGACTTATTACTGGTATATGCATTTACGCTTGGGACACACAAGATGCGTGAACCTCAGCAGTGCGTGTGCGTCGCTGAACTGCTGCGTGTCTCACGCTTGTAGCGTTCACACTGCGTGACGCGCGTTGTTCTCAGCAGAAACAGACAGGGAAAACGAGAAAGATAGGGCTGCCAGTGGCAGAAGCGCCGCAGCAGACACGCATCCAGTGTGTCCCAGGTGTTAGACAGGAGCTGATGATGTGTGTATTTATTGCTTCATATATCTTTGTAATCAGAGTTCAAGAGAGTTCCATGAGAGAAATAACTCTGTCAGTCATTATGAGATTCAAGTGAAGAGAAGATGAAGAATGTTACATTTAGACCAGAGGATTTAAAGTCTGAGCATTAGTAATGTCAACATGAACAAAAGTTCATATTCATGGATTTTTTCACTATTATTATTGTTCTTTGTTCCTTGTCTTAATTTGATTTGGGGAATAATTGTGCTCTCAGTTACTTTAGAATCTCTTCTCTTCAGTGTGGACAGAAGGAACAATTACAACAACCAGTAATTCTTTCAACATTCATGAGGACATGTCAGTATTGTTTCATGACAGACTTGAAAAATGTGAACCGCAACCGGTGTTACACTTTATTCTGTCACCTGCTCAGTATCTTCTTGGAGCAAAAATGTGCCATAAAAACACCGAAAAATATGATATTTGTCGGTTTGAGGTATTTTGTATTTGTAGTATTAACTAAAGTTGTAAACAGAACATAGATCTCTTTCCTTGTTTCCGGTGTGTTTGTCTGCTTTCTGCAACTTTCTGTAAGAGTTGTTTTTCAGATAAGAGTTCAGAGTACGGACCAGGAGGACGCTTCACTATAACAAATAGAACTGACTGTAAAGTTTTCCAGGTTGGCTGAGAGACTAAGAACAAGACTTTCTAATGAGTTATAATGAAGTTCAGGTCTAGAGTTGATAATTAGGCTGCAACTCCACCTCCTCGGCCAGTGTCTGGAGGAATGTGAGTATTAATATGACTGGGAGGACTGGATTCATTTAGGCTGACATATTCTTCACAGCCAGGTTTCACTAAGACAATAAATCAATACGATGATCTGAGATTAGATCATTTATTAATATGGCTTTAGATGACAGAGATCTAATGTTTAAGAGTCCACATTTAATTCTCCTGTTTTGTTGTACTATTGCAGTGTTGGTGTTAATTTTTATTAGATTTTTATGAATGAATCCTCTTCTGTTTCCTTTAGATTGAACTGGTTTAACTGGTTTCTATATGGTTTTGGTGGGTAACTGCTCTGTGGGAATGAGGACTGAACGGCCACAAATACAAAGCCTGGTGGTTAAGAATTCCTGATGTGACTGTGTGTTTCAGTTAAACAATGACTCATAATAAAACTATAATAGTAGAATCCTGACATCAGATCCTGATACAGAAACTGGACTTTGATGCTCAAGTTGTTTGATGAAGGATTATAATTCATGTTTATTGAGGCGTCTGTAGATCAGTAATAATTTTTATCAGTTATTTTATGACACAATGAAGTCAGTGATCTGTCAGTTAAATGTCTTTAATCTCATAAATCTAAATGTAACGTTTAGCTTCTCTTCACATGAACATCATGATGAGTTATTTTTTCTAACAGCACACAGATAAACACTGAGAAATCATCAGTACAACAATAAATATACAAATACATGAACAATAAATGAGTGACAAACATCCATAAAGTGTTATCATGTTGTGAGTCTTCCTACCTGTCCCTCCTCCTCTACAGGTGGAGCTCTGACTTGTTCCAGGAAACAGCTCACCTGTGGCAAACACTTTTCTGACAGACGTGGAGTGGAGAGTCTTTGTCTTCAGCAGTTTGGATGTTAACTGTAAGTTTGCTTTGTTTCATAGTTGAACTTTCTCTTTAGTAACTTCAGGGTTTGTTTGTTGCTGTATGATGTTTTTATTTCATCAGAAAGTTTGGAGAACTCTCATGTTGGAAGATAAATCTACATGTTGTTAAATGATTGATTTACTGGAATCAAACAATATTAATGAACAGCTGATGATTATTTCCTTTCTTCAGCTCTCACAAATCAAACTAAATCTACTTTTTTCAGGTTGTTTCCAGCAGCGTTAAGTCAGACACTACAGTATAGGCCTGCTACTGTTTCCTGTGGAAGCTTTAAATCAAATGTATTGTATTGACTGATGTGGAGGGACAGTCAGAGGACGTCATCAAGTTCAATGTTGCTACAATAACATGCATACAGTCCACTTGTGTTCTTGCTTTATAATGACTTATTACTGGTATATGCATTTACGCTTGGGACACACAAGATGCGTGAACCTCAGCAGTGCGTGTGCGTCGCTGAACTGCTGCGTGTCTCACGCTTGTAGCGTTCACACTGCGTGACGCGCGTTGTTCTCAGCAGAAACAGACAGGGAAAACGAGAAAGATAGGGCTGCCAGTGGCAGAAGCGCCGCAGCAGACACGCATCCAGTGTGTCCCAGGTGTTAGACAGGAGCTGATGATGTGTGTATTTATTGCTTCATATATCTTTGTAATCAGAGTTCAAGAGAGTTCCATGAGAGAAATAACTCTGTCAGTCATTATGAGATTCAAGTGAAGAGAAGATGAAGAATGTTACATTTAGACCAGAGGATTTAAAGTCTGAGCATTAGTAATGTCAACATGAACAAAAGTTCATATTCATGGATTTTTTCACTATTATTATTGTTCTTTGTTCCTTGTCTTAATTTGATTTGGGGAATAATTGTGCTCTCAGTTACTTTAGAATCTCTTCTCTTCAGTGTGGACAGAAGGAACAATTACAACAACCAGTAATTCTTTCAACATTCATGAGGACATGTCAGTATTGTTTCATGACAGACTTGAAAAATGTGAACCGTCCTTTAAGACCTGATGCTGGGCAGTGGAAGAGGTGCCTTGTGCATGTCTGGAAGGAAACTGATAACAATATAGTTCTCTGCTACTAAGCCTGAAATATTCATTAAAGACACAAATAAGCATCAGAAAAGCATATAAATAACTGAAGAAAGAAGAATTAGCTAATTTTAGCAGTTTTTCTTCAACCTGTTCCATCTTGCCTTCACTATCAGTAAACACTTTGACAGACTTTTTGGCTGTTAAAGCACCTTGTAAATTCTGTTTTTAAAGGTTCTATATAAATAAAGTTATTCTTATTATATTATTAGTTGAAACTGAACCTCACTATCAACCTCTATTAAAGATGTTTTAAATGAACACTAAATAAAATAACGCCCTCTAATATCAAAAGGTTTCTTGTACTGTCTGTCCAGACAGCTACTGTATACTGTGACTTCCTGTTCATTGACGTGTCTGTTGGTCAAAGTATTACCATGGTTACACACAGTATTGGCAGTGTTTTACATTAATGGTTTGTAACAAGTGAGCTCCCCCTGGTGGTCAGTGAGTTGTACAGCTGGCCTCAGTGTTCCTGTCAGTCTACAATGATTCTTTAGGATGGATCACAGTTCATGTTAATGTGTGACAGAGTCTGAGTTTTGTATTAAATAAGAGACTCACGAAGAGAGAATGTCTTTCTGTAACATGATATGCATCAGGCCGAGAGCAGCAGCTTCTCCAGTTTTATACAGCAGTCTGTACAACAACACACACAGGAAATAGCATGTTTCTGATCATATTCTGACATCTTCCACCTTACATGGTTCTGAACCCAGATTATCAGACAAAGGAAGAAGACTCAGAGAATCATCATCACATGTATAGTAAACAAAACCCAGACAGTTGTAAGTGAAGCAAAGCTTTCATATAAGGTGTTAAGATAGTGCTGACTCATAATGTATAAAGAGAATGTGCTGTGTTTTCCACCACAAGTTTCTTTATCAGTCAGACAGTGAGGAGAGAGCAGAAATCATTCAATGTGAAGAGTTTCAAACTTTATTCAACTTTACTGTGTTGATCTTGTTCTTGTTGATATGTCAGCAGTAACAGGAAGTGATCACTGAAACCTGCAGAGCAGCAGAGTCTCTACCTCCTGTGTGAGTGTTTTTCTTACAGTCGACTGAGTTAAATTCACTTTATTTTATTTATTTATTGGAACTACAACATACAATTATGCACAGGCATTAGTGCACTGTATTTAGTGTTTGTAGAGAAACGCTAATTTACAACAGCTGAAAGAAAATCAAACTCCAGGTGTGTCTATACAGGAATGTTAGGTGTGAGAGCAGTGTTTCTCTTTCAGCCATGATTTAACACCTCTGTTGAAAACATTAACATTGTGTTGCATTTTCAGCTCCATAGTTTTGCTCCTTTAACAGAAAAGACTGATTGTCCAGATGAGGTTTTGTGCAATGTGACAGTGTTTGTTGAGGCTCGTGTGCTGACTCTGCTGGAGTGTTGCTGTCTTCTAACAAACTGTGTGAGGAAGTAGCTGCTAACCGACCAATCAGAGCTCAAACAGCAGTCAAACTATATTTATACTAAACTTATATTGATATACATGTTTATATGTGGGGATTTCACAGTGCATCAGTTACAAATGAGAGAATCAAAGTAAATGCAGTTGTCATTTCAGTTTGATGCCAGTTAAATGTTCCATCTCTGTAACAGGATGTGATGATCAATGGTGTCAAATGCAGCACTAAGATCTAACAAGACGAGTACAGAGAGAAGCTCTTTGTCTGATGCAGTCAGGAGATCATCAGTAACTTTCAGCAGCTCTAAATCCTGACTGAAACCTGCAGTTAGTTCAACACAATGTTCAGTGATGGAGATGTTAACATGATGGAAAATGACGAGCCTGGTTTTATTATCTACTACAGTAATTCTCACTGGAAATGATGCATACACGAGATTTTATGAGCTAAATGGACGAGAGGCAGCGGGTCAATTGATTGGGGTCTTTTCATGCTGATAGTGAGGACAGTGAGAAAGAATGGATCCTACAGTCTGAGAGGCAGTTATGTAGGTTTCATCAGTCTAGAGACGACACACACAGTACACACAGTACAGCCTTGATTCTTAGAGAATTAGAATATATATATATATATATATACACTGAGTTATTACAAGAAGAAACAAGGAAAGAGATCTATGTTCTGTTTACAACTTTAGTTAATACTACAAATACAAAATACCTCAAACCGACAAATATCATATTTTTCGGTGTTTTTATGGCACATTTTTGCTCCAAGAAGATACTGAGCAGGTGACAGAATAAAGTGTAACACCGGTTGCGGGTCGCTGTGACGTCACACACCTCTCTCTCCGCCTATTTCCTGCATACATTTACTTTCTTTCTCTAACATGGTGGCACAGATTCTCTTCTCCATCTAAAGGTAATGTAACCGACAGTTTCAGTGTTTGACTCTTTAAGGGCTCTTTGTTCGTGTTGTTAGTGCTAAATGCTGTTAGCTTAGCTCCTCTAGAAACAGCAGAACTTTGATAAAAGTCCACTCAGGACGTTTATCGGCCATTATTTAAACCATTTCCTGCCTGTTTCAGGTCGCTGTTATATCCGCGGATCGGGCGGACCGGGTCATAAAAATGAACATTGTGATTAATAACACGAGACACAGCAGCGTAACTTCATTGATTATTTAAATCTCTAGACACGCCGACAGGATCTGATGTTAATTAGTGTTAATGAATGTTAATGAATGTTAGTTAATGTTAATCAGTGTTAATTAATGTTGTGAGTTCTTCTACACACAGTCCAGGTTCAGACAGGGAGACTGTTTGGAGTAAAGCAGCGTCCTCCTGATCAATCCTGAGCTCCATCACAACTGTCTGATCATTAAAAGTTTCATTCTGTTCCTCTGTCTTGTCAACTTTATAACTACAGTTTTTAGTTTTGCTGCTTAAATGTCCCACGATACCTGCTGCAGTGACGTCACATGGAAACATTTAGTTCCTGAAAGCAGCGTCTCTAATCTTTAAAGTAAATCATTAAAGAAACTCTCACACATCAATACAACACACAGTAAAGCTGGAGAGCAGTAAATTCTACAGGGACCATAGAGGAGTGAAATATAAGGACTGATGTGGAGACAGCGGGGGGCTTCACTTATTTTATTCAATAAACACTGTAGTATTCAGAAACACAGCACTCATGGAAATGTGTCATCAAATGTGTTTGGAAGCTCTTTATTGAGACTCACTCATTTAGTTTGAAACTCTTTACAAGTTTTTTGGAAGGATCCATTTGCTTTTGTAACTTACTTTTTACTCCACTCTTTTTTTCCCCACAGCTATGATTTAGATTTTAAATCAAAAAGAAATGATTGTTTATAAAATATGATTAAGTGTGAAGTTATCCTCAGACATCAGTGTCTTCAATATAACATCACAGCAACAACAACAACAATAAAAACAGATACATCAATCAAATGCACGTCTACATTATAAAAGTGCTCATGTAGAGAAACACTCACTGTTATTGATTAAATTACTCAAAAGTACAGTGAGCACTTCATTAGGAACGCTTGTACAATCTAATGCAATCCAATACAACAGCTCTGCCATCAATTCTACTCTTACAAAGCTTCTACATTTTCAGTACTTCAGTTATTCTACTTAATGCTTATTATTGAGGTCATAGTTGCTGCTGGTGTACATACACTTTTTAGTATAATGCATGTCGGATGGCATTTACTGTGACTTATCAGATATTTCTTGCCTGCAGTGTTAGAATCCCTGCTAATGAATTAATTAATGAAGCTTCCTCTCAGATTCAGTCAGTGAATGTAAATCCTCCTCCATGCATCATGTGTGCTGCTCTTCACTTCACTGCAGCTTCATGACACCATCTAGTGGACTGATAGTAGAAGTACAGCAACTGATGGCAGCTTTCTCTGCCTCACACTGCTGTCTGGCTGCATTCACACTGATATATAACAGAAAATAACAGCCAATCACAGCAGGAGCAGCTGATATTTAGGATTTGACAGGAGAAATGATGTAAAGGATGATTTGTGTTTCCTCTCCAGATGAAGGTAGAAAGTGTTTGTGACTGATGTGGATGTGACTTCAACAGCATGGATCAGTGTGAGGACAGAGAGGAGGGAGTCCCTCCCTCTGAAAGCTCTCTGTGTGGGGAACATGACAGCCAGACCAAAGCTCAGAGGTGAGATGAGGATCTCTAACTGTCCATCACTGTTCTCCACCATCATTATTCACTCTCAACGCTCTGTGTATGTTGTATAGAAGCCCAGAGCTGCCAAGACCAGATTTTGCTGAACCTGAACCTGGACCTGAAACTGAACCCAGCTGTGTGTCCTTCAAGAGCGACCGGTCAAAGGATGATATTATTAACTTTAAACAAAGTCATTCATCTGATCAAAAGTAAGTTGTTCTCAGCATTAAAATGGGACAATATGAGCAAAAATCTAAGTCAGTATAAATAGTTCTCAGCTGAATTATTTGAGATTTGGATCATTTGTTGATATTTCTGATGTGAGTAAGTTTAGCTCCATAAGAGATTCATAATGTTGATAATTAGATAATTTCAGTTTGTTGCTGTTTCAATTAAAATTCAAATTTGAAATGTTTTAAAGAATAATTCACTTCTGAAATGATGAATTCTATTGATTCATGATCATTTTATAGTGATGATGGACAGAGAAGATCAGTGTGAATGTTAGAGTACGTATGAGGGAAGGGCCCCTCATCAGAGTTCACAAAAAATGTCTTTAATACATAATAACATTAAAGATGACAACTGAGAATAAGAACCCCAACACTCATTTACCACAAGCTGAGATTTAAGGAGTTCATGCAGTTCTGTGTCCCTGGCTGAGTGTCAGCCTCACCTCTCCAGGTGCTGCACACTGCATTGAATATAGCTCTACTCATACAGTTCATGTTTAAGTTTAACAGTGAATTCATATAAAACTACCTGGATACTACTGTGTTGTGTACAGTAGGTGTATTAAATCACTGACAGATTTAGTCTCAGTGTGTTCTGGGTGCTGAGCAGAAATTATCTTGTGTTTCTATCAGGAGGAAGCTGGACAAACCTGAACCCAGCGGTGTGTCTATGAAGAGTGATCGGTCTATGGGTTGTCCTTATAACTTCAAAAATGGACGCCACTCTGATGTTCACAGGTGAAGATTTCAAACTGATAACAAAAACAAAACAATGTGTTTTCACCAGACTCTTGACAGATCTTTTTTTTTTAAACCTTTACTGAGTCAGATGAACTTCTCTGAGAAGTGTTCACACTCACACAGTCAAACACATTCACACTTGGAGCTGCCCATTACAACCATTCTGATACAACCATACACTGGCTCTAGCTGCCTCTCCCCAGGGCACTTCAGTAGTGTACAATGAGGGAGGGAGAGCTGTTGGGACTAAACTAAACTGACTCTGAGCTGAAAGCTACAAACAGACTGAGCTGTTGATTCTCAGTGGGATCAGCAGGACTAGTAAAGCTTTACCACTAGAGGAAGTCATCTGATTCTCTGTTAACATCCAAATATCACTTGATGGACCTTTAGCTTGTGTTTGTCTCTTTGTGGACAGACATAATATTAGCTCATTCTTCATGATTCCTCCATAGAGTGGACCAGGAGAGCTCAAAGGTTCCCAGTGGTCAGCCTGCCCAACAGCATCAAACACACCTGGACTCCATATTTATGGTTTGTACATGTACAACAACTACTTTTACATCTTTTCTGTTCACAATCATCTCCATGTTGCACTTTGTAGACCAGTGGATTGTCAGTCTCTCCAACACGGATCTGATGTTTGCTGCATGATGTTAGTTTGATTATGTCATTCATATAGTATTCTGTTCCAGCTGCTGGAGGAGAACATTGTCTCTTTTGTGAAGAACGAGCTGAAGAAGATGCAGGAGGTTCTGAGTTCAGATTACCCAGAATGCTTAGAGAGTGAGAGGGAGGATGAGGAGGTGTTGGACAGTGTGGAGGAAGGGCAGAGGAGGAGCAGCAGAGAGGCATTTCTGAAGATCACACTGCACTTCCTGAGGAGAATGAAGCAGGAGGAGCTGGCTGACCGTCTGCAGAGCAGTAAGAGGCTTTAAAGACTGGTGAAATAAGTATAATGATATTCGAATTAAACTCAAATTTGAATGGCTATAAATTTAAACATTTGTCAATATCCAGAAGTTTTAAGTTGGTCCACTGCTGAGTTTTTGGTGTTTGGCAAGTTCCCTCCTCATTATTCATCTTGGCAATATCTTTTGGTATCTGATCATTGAACATCAAGTAAGCCAATAGCAAAAGCTTGGAATCTACCTCTGAACTTGTGCTTTTATCACAATACCCTTTGACTACTGTGAAGCCATCTTCCCATCGTCTCAGGTGTCACACTTTGAAAATTACTTCACAATTTTATTTTTCATGTACAAGGCATTACAACATATAGCCCATGTTAGTCATTCCTAAGCCAATGCTTTGTGCTGCTTTTGTTTCAATTACTGAAAATTTGGGGAGTTACAGAACTGTAATACCAATAGGCAAGACAATATGTTTTTTTATTTAACTAAAATTGACTAATTTCAAGGCATTACTGGATTTGATTGATAAGACTTATAAGAAAATTAGAGAATTATATAAATGGAATATCCATAGGTAAGGTGCCCAGGGATAGAAATTGGGATGAACCTGTGATTCTGAGTTACCCATAGTCTTCACTGTGAGGTTTGGACTTTAAAATAATCTCAGTTGCTCTGAGGATTTAACCCACAACTTCAGAACGTCTTGAGTGTTCTACTCCATTGAATCACTGGGACACAGAGACTGGAAGCTTTATGTCTGAGCTTTTTTAGTCGTTATACTCATGATCTATCTTCAGAGCCGCAGAATGACCTGAGAGTTGACTGCCAATGTATAAAGTGTGCAGAAGGTACCACACACCTTGAGCCACTTTAAGTTTCAGTGGCTTTATCAGGCTTGAACCATTTTAATAATTTTTAGGACTTTTCAGTATTCTAACACATCGAGCTAATTGGAACTAGTCTAGCAACAAGAAAGTCCCTAAAGACAGCATTTTTAACATCTAGACCAAGTTCAGCACCATATCTATACCCAGGTTAATTATGAACATTTATTTACTTACTAGTGTTTTCTTTGCGAAAGAGTATGTAGAGTACCCCTAACCCGTATTTGCTTGTTCTTCAAGGAAATTAAGTGGTTATATTTCCTTTAGAGCATACTCAATGAAGTTTTTTTTCTTCTTTTAGAGTCTCCTGCTATGTGCCAGCTTAACCTCAAGTCTAAACTGAAAAGGAATTTCCAGTGTGTATTTGAGGGGATTGCTAAAGCAGGAAACCCAACCCTTCTGAATCAGATCTACACAGAGCTCTACATCACAGAGGGAGGGACTTCAGAGGTCAATGATGAACATGAGGTCAGACAGATTGAAACAGCATCCAGGAAACCAGACAGACCAGAAACAACACTCAGACAAGAAGACATCTTTAAAGCCTCACCTGGAAGAGATGAACCAATCAGAACAGTGATGACAAAGGGAGTGGCTGGCATTGGGAAAACAGTCTTAACACAGAAGTTCACTCTGGACTGGGCTGAAGACAAAGCCAACAAGGACATACACTTCACATTTCCATTCACTTTCAGAGAGCTGAATGTGCTGAAAGAGAAAAAGTACAGCTTGGTGGAACTTGTTCATCACTTCTTTACTGAAACCAAAGAAGCAGGAATCTGCAGGTTTGAAGAGTTCCAGGTTGTGTTCATCTTTGACGGTCTGGATGAGTGTCGACTTTCTCTGGACTTCCACAACAATGAGATCCTGACTGATGTTACAGAGTCCACCTCAGTGGATGTGCTACTGACAAACCTCATCAGGGGGAAACTGCTTCCCTCTGCTCGCCTCTGGATAACCACACGACCTGCAGCAGCCAATCTGATCCCTCCTGAGTTTGTTGGCATGGTGACAGAGGTCAGAGGGTTCACTGACCCACAGAAGGAGGAGTACTTCAGGAAGAGATTCAGAGATGAGGAGCAGGCCAGCAGAATCATTTCACACATCAAGACATCACGAAGCCTCCACATCATGTGCCACATCCCTGTCTTCTGCTGGATCACTGCTATAGTTCTGGAGGATGTGTTGAAAAGCAGAGGAGAGCTGCCCAAGACCCTGACTGAGATGTACATCCACTTCCTGGTGGTTCAGACCAAACTGAAGAACATCAAGTATGATGGAGGAACTGAGACAGATCCACACTGGAGTCCAGAGAGCAGGGAGATGATTGAGTCTCTGGGAAAACTGGCTTTTGAGCAGCTGCAGAAAGGCAACCTGATCTTCTATGAATCAGACCTGACAGAGTGTGGCATCGATATCAGAGCAGCTTCAGTGTGCTCAGGAGTGTTCACACAAGTCTTTAAAGAGGAGAGAGGGCTGTACCAGGACAAGGTGTTCTGCTTTGTCCATCTGAGTGTTCAGGAGTTTCTGGCTGCTCTTCATGTCCATCTAACATTCATCAAGTCTGGAGTCAATCTGATGTCAGGAGAACCAACAACATCTCAGAAGTCTGAAACTAAAGAAGAATCTGCAGAGACATGTTTCTACCAGAGAGCTGTGGACGAGACCCTAAACAGTCCAAATGGACACCTGGACTTGTTCCTCCGCTTCCTCCTTGGCCTTTCACTGCAGACCAATCAGACTCCCCTAGGTATGCTGACACAAACAGGAAGTAGCCAACAGACCAATCAGGAAACAGTTGAGTACATCAAGAAGAGGATCAGTGAGAATCTGTCTGCAGAGAGAAGCATAAATCTGTTCCACTGTCTGAATGAACTGAATGATCGTTCTCTAGTGGAGGAGATCCAACAGTCCCTGAGATCAGGAAGTCTCACCACAGCTAAACTGTCACCTGCTCAGTGGTCAGCTCTGGTCTTCATCTTACTGTCATTGGAAAAAGATCTGGACGTGTTTGACCTGAAGAAATACTCTGCTTCAGAGGAAGCTCTTCTGAGGCTCCTGCCAGTGGTCAAAGCCTCCAACAAAGCTCTGTAAGTACACAGATATTTACATTTATTCATCATCATTTAAATGCTCTGCTATCTTTTCAACAGGACAGAAAATTAATAACTTCTTACTTTTTTCATATTATTTCCTCTCCAGACTGAGTGGTTGTAACCTGTCAGAGAGAAGCTGTGCCACTCTGTCCTCAGTTCTCAGCTCCCAGTCCTCAAGTCTGAGAGAGTTGGACTTGAGTAACAACAACCTTCAAGATTCAGGAGTGAAGCTGCTGTCTGCTGGATTTGAGAATCCATACTGCACACTGAAAACTCTCAGGTCAGGATTCATTAACCTGTTAAACAAATGAACATTTAAAATCTGACTTACATTAGAAGATAAACATTAAACCTGTGTCAAATTGTCTCTGCTGATATGATTTGTCAAACCAGTTTTTTACTAAATTTCAGCAGTAGAGAATTACTTTTCATGCAGATGTTTTTTAAACTCTTTTTTATTAATTTTATAGTTAGGAATATGAGCAGAGCAAGAACAATTCAGGACCATAGATCACTACGTAGCTAGTCAGTTATACAGACACACAAACACATACAGTCAGAAAGATGCAGTGAGACAAGCTAAAAATATGGTAAAGCACATGTATACACACAAAGGGGACACAAATAGACCAAATACATGGCTAGCCAGATTACATAATGAAATAATAATAAGGGTAATAGTACTAATAATGATAAAAGTAAATCAAAAAGAGAGGGAGAGAGGAAAAAATCAGAAACAAGTCCTTAACATGAAAACCATGGGAAAGAACTGGTTAAAAATCAGTCTTCGCAAGATAAGCTTTACAGGAGTCCCAGATCTTAGAGAAAATGTTGGATATACCCTTAAGTGAGTATCTGATCTCCTCTAAACCTAAAGATGTCAGCAGATCTGAATGGTAGAATGTCAGAGATTTCCAATTTAAAAGAATGACCCTTCTTGCAAGAAGCGTGGCTATGGCCATCACCCCACACTGAAGTCTAGACAGGAGTAAGTTTACTGGTAAAACTCCAAAAGAACTTGATGCATGGAGAGGGTTGAATATTTGTGTGGTGTATTTTGGAGAGGCATTTAAATAGCCTGTCCCACAGTTTTTCCACCAAACGGCAGGCCCAAAATTGGTGATATAAAGAAGCAGGTTCAATCTTATACAGATATGATCAAAGTTGGGTGCAATATGACTTATCTGGGCCTTGGACCAATGAACCCAATGGAGTATTTTGAACGGTATTAAATGATGTCTGGCACTGAAGGATGATGAAAATATCCGATCCAGTACACCATCCTAGGTATGATCATCAAATTCACACCTTTTCATATCTCATTTGAAGGATGGAGTCAATTATAGTAGGCAAGGGTTTGGAAGGGAAGTTAGGAGTATTAATTTGAATTAAATTTCTAACTTGGAGATATCTAAAGTGATGTTTAACTGGAGGATGATGTTTGCTTTGCAGCTGTGCAAATGAGGTGAAATGATTAACATACAGTTGTGATATGTGAGGTCCAGAGTGTGCCAGGCAGCAAATGTACTATCATGTATGAAGTGAATTGGGCCAAGCAGAGAAAAATCTTTATGTCTGTGTGCCTGGTGGAACTCAGCCCAAACCTTAAGGGAGTGTCTTACAAATTGGTTACTGCACACTTTATTCCACGATAAGGGGAGACAGGAACACGGCATAGAGGACAAGGTGACTGGGTAACAAGATGCCTCCTGAATCTGGGCCCATTCTGAAGATGGGTCAGGGTTAGCAGGATGCATACAGTATAGAAGAGCCACAGATCCCTTTTAATATTCTGCTCTGAATGAAGAAAGATAGCAAAAGAGTCAGTCACTATTGCGAATAAGAGGGGGGAAAGGGAGAAGCCCTGCTTGGTACCTCTATGTAACAAGGAGGAAGCTGAAGCTGAAGAAGTGTTGTTGGTGCGTATGGTAGCTGTGGGAGACAAATAAAGAATGCTTGCCCATTTGATGAAGTTCCAACTGAATCCAAAGCAACTGAATGCAAAAATGAAATAATCCCACTCGAAGCAGTCAAAGGCTTCTTCTGTGTCGAGTGAGATCACAACCTCTGGATCATCTGCTTGTTTAGATGGGGGTACGTAGAGAATGTTAGTCATCTAGTGTTAAAAAAAGAATACCTGATTCTAATAAACCCAGTTTGATCAGAGGAAATTGTCAGTAGGAGGGAGGTTTCAGGACATTTGGCTAAAATCTTAGTTAATATTTTATAATTCGAGTTTAGAAGGGAAATTGGGTGGCAAGAGCTGCAATTAAGGGAATCTTTATCCTTTTTCCTTAATGTCCCTGGAGAGGGATATTAACAGGCTGTTCAAGAGACAGAACGCCCTCAAAGCAGCAGGACCAGACTCGGTCTGTCCCTCCACTCTAAAGCACAAAGTGTCGATCATCACCTCACTGGAGACATGCAACATGCCAGCCTGCTTCAAGACCGCCACCATCATCCTCGTCCCTAAAAAACCAAGGATCACAGGACTCAACGACTACCAACCCATCAATATGACCTCTGTGGTAATGAAGTCTTTTGAGCGCCTTGTACTGTCCCACCTCAGAACCATCACGGACCCACTCTTAGACTCCCTTTGTGGATTTCAGCTCTGCCTTTAACATCATCATCCTGGCCCTGCTGCAGGACAAGCTTTCCCAGCTGCACGTGCCTGACTCAAGGGCTGTCTGCAGCGTATCATCTGATGGTAATCTTGCTTTTGACTGACTCTGCAAATACCTGTGACAGGAACGGGGTGAGCATGTTAGAGAATGTCTTATAAAACTTGATCAGTAGACTGTCTGGTCCTGGGGTCTTACCACTACCAAGGGAAGAGATTGCGGCATATATCTCTTGTGACCCTCCCTAGTTCCTCCCAATTAGCCTGGTCAATACTGCGGATCTGCAAAAAAGCATCAAATAAATTTATATTTAAATTATATATTTTTATTATATTTCCTCTGAAGAGGCTATAATTGCTGGGATTAATCGGGATGCCTCTATTTTACAAATCTGGTGGGCAAGGAACTTACTACTTTTGTCATCCTACTCATATGTAATTTTTAATTCAGCTCCCGTGAGTAATTTCTCTGCTTCATTGGTAGAAGGTTCATCAAACTCAACTTGCAAAAGCAGACACTGCTTTTAAAGATCTTGCGACAGACAGTTTGCATAATGTTCATCAAGGGAGGATATGAATTGACGCAGTTCATTTAGCCTTGACCTAGTGATCTTTTACAATAGGCTGAGAAAGATATAATAAGGCTGCAAAGATAATACTTTGAGGGTTTCCTATATTTTACAATATGATACTTTGAATGTGATATATATCTCCAAGAATTTTGTAATTTCAGTGGAAACTGAAGACAAATTTTTGGTTGGAGAGAAGAAGAGGATTCAGCTGCCGCTGATAATTGGTGGAATGTTTCTGAGGAAATGACAGCTCAAGCAGGACTGGAGAGTGATCAGAGATGACAATGGTCTCATGGGAGCAGCGTTTCAGATTGCCAAGAAGCAATCAATTCACGAATATGTGCGATGGACATTTGAGAAGAAAGAATACTGTCACACACACACATGTGCATCTACTATTAAGCCAAAATTGTATTTATTTGTTTATTTATGTTCATGTTATTGGTTTTTTGGGGTTATTGTCTGGTTCTGTTGCTTCTCCCATTTGTACTGTCCTGTGTCATATGTTTTTTTTTTTTTTTTTCTCTAATTACTCATCTTGCACAAAGTAAAATAAAAAGAAAGAATACTGTCCGTCTCATGGGTGAAGAAAGCTCCATACATTACGTATGGCATATTGAGAAAGAACTGAGGTAAAATAGATGATTGGGAAGAACTTGTCTTGGTTTTAGAGGATCTGTTGAAGACTGATGACATAAGACACTTTCAAACCAGAGTAACTAAGAACTGTTGAAGAAACTAAACCCTTTTTATCATGTCCACTCTGCAGGAACTGGGAATGATCGTAGTTTTTAGAACACCATTTTGAGGCACTTATTTAGCTCCTGCTTCAGATTGGGTACTCTCCCAGCAGATGAGGAAACTTGAGTGACATAAGTGTATGTCGATTAGTCCAGATGTAAGTGTACGTTGATTGGTCAAACACAGAGGCCAATGCAGCAACGGCAACAAACGTTTTTAAAAACCTGTGTAAAATGTGAGCTGTGTGAACAACAGCTCTTACCGTTAGCCTTAAAAAATTGAACAAAACACGGAGAAATGGACCAACACTGAATTCCAGGCTTTATTGAGCCTATGTGCAATGGAGGAAATATGCTACTTTTATCAGTCTCTCATAATATATTATATACATTATCATTATATTTTTATTATCATGAAACCCACCACATACAACAAACACACAGCTCCGATAACAGCGTCCTCCATCTTGTTGTTATATCTCGCACAGAAGTGCTGGCTGGCTTATGTCACTTCAGCAATCCTATTGGCGATGTGAATGCGAACACAGAAAATCCCTTGATTATATGTAGTTCTTGGAGGACCTCCCCAGTAGGTAGTTCCTCTCAGGGAGTATAGTAAAATTAAAGTCTCTCCCCAGAACCAACATATGGGAATTAAAATTTTGAGTAGAGGAAAAGAGTGTAGACATGAATTTTGAATCATCCCTATTGGGCACATATACGTTAACTAAAGTGCCAGACACCATGATAAATCTCCCATTATGATCCGTAGTGACCTTAAAGGCAATAAAGGGGGTGGACTTAGTGGATTAGGCCACCCTAATTCTTTTCAACTGTGCAACAATTAAGATGAAACAAAAAATTACTTAAAACACACATGAAACATTTATAATGAGGAATTCACATAAAAACATCACTCACCCATGGCACCCAACTTGGAAGTCCTTCCATGCAGATTTTTATTGTTTTCTTTTACTTTGCTTTTGTTGTTGAATTATTTAACATCACAGATGATTTTACAGATTTCCTCTAAATGTGTCTAACAGCTGTTGTACCTGGACAGACAAGTATTCACAGGAGGTTCCGCCAGCACCAGTTGTAGGATAAAATGGAGACTAGTCTATCTGATGATACTTTGATGAACCACTGTGAAGTTACTCAGGAGGCTCCTTGATTTTGTTAGGTTTTAAAAAACTTAAACATACCAAACCTGAAAAGTTCACACAGCACTGATAAAAGTACGTCTTTATTCTTCCTTTTGACAAAAGCTTCACTCTTCATAAACACACATGTTTTTAACATTTAGATCAAAATGACAAGGTAAAAACATGCTGCTGAATCATCCCTCAGCTGCTGACTTTTCTCATCTGGCTGATGGCTCAACTTTCTGGAGCTCCCTTATTCAGTTCTTCTTTTAGTTAGTTAGTTAGTGTGGAGACAGTTTATTGTTGTATCTGACTGTACACAGCAGGACTCTCAGACTGTCTGACATGTGTGTTGTATTCTGTGTTTGCAGCCTGTCAGGATGTCTGATCACAGAGGAAGGCTTTGCTTCTCTAGCCTCAGCTCTGAGCTCCAACCCCTCCCATCTGAGAGAACTTGACCTGAGCTACAATCATCCAGGAGACAAAGGAGAGAAACTGCTGTCTGCTGCACTGGAGGATCCACACTGGAGACTGGACACTCTCAGGTATGGAGAGACAATATCTGAAGAGCTGGAAACATTTTCTCTGTCAGAGCTGATCACAGATCTCAACTGAATCTTTGACTTTTTGTTGTTTCTAACTGAAGTTTCCTGTAAATGTTGAAAGTTAAACCCGATTAGATTCAAGGATTGGGATACTGGATTCAGATTGGATCAAAGCGTATCAAAGCCCAACCCCACATTTGGACTGAATAATAAAACAGTAGACTAGAGCGATGTAATGTCCATGTTTGCATGCTGAAAGAGAACGTGCTGCTCTGACCCCCCTCCTCCTTTCAGGCTGCAGCCTGCTGGGGTCCAATGGTTGAAACCAGGTCTGAGGAAGTGTAAGTGTGTTTTTCATTTGATTCATGAAAACTAAGCAAACTTCACACTGTGACATCACTTATTCACATCCTACTGAGGATGAAGATGATGTCATCAAACAGATGATAGATCAATAACTGCAGCTGTATTATGTCTCGTTCTCTCCATCAGATTTCTGTCAACTCACACTGGATCCAAACACAGTAAACACAAAACTCAAACTGTCTGACAACAACAGTAAGGTTACATATATGGAAGAGGATCAATCATATCCTGATCATCCAGACAGATTTGACTGCAGGCCTCAGCTGCTGTGTAGAAATGATCTGACTGGTCGCTGTTACTGGGAGGTTGAGTGGAGAGGATGGGTTTATATATCAGTGAATTACAGAGCAATCAGCAGGAGAGGAGACAGAGCTGACTGTAGGTTTGGAGGAAATGATCAGTCCTGGAGTTTGAAGTCCTCTGATGGTGGTTACTCTGTCTGTCACAATAAAAAAGAAACAGTCCTCTCCTCCTCCTCCTCCTCCTCCTCTGTCTCTAACAGAGTAGCAGTGTATGTGGACTATCCTGCTGGCACTCTGTCCTTCTACAGAGTCTCCTCTGACACACTGATCCACCTCCACACCTTCAACACAACATTCACTCAGCCTCTGTGTGCTGGGTTTGGGTTCTGGTTTGGCAGGTCTGGCTCTTCGTTGTCTCTTTGTTCTCTGTAGGAGGCAGGGGCTCCTGCTGTTAGAGAAACTTTCTCATGTTATTTAATACCAACCTGATCTCTCACTGCTTGTAAATGCAGTTTCTAAACCAACATGGTTTCCACATGACTGACAGTTTGTTTGTCAGTCACATATAAACACATTTAAAAAGCTGTAAAAAAGAAGCTGATGTTCTCAGAGCAGATAGCCCAGTCTGTTAGAGGACTGTTTTGAGGTCCGGAGGTTGTGGGTTTGATCCTTATGAATCTCAGTGAATTTTGAAGTCCAACATCCAAAGTGAAACTCAGAAGCTCTCAGAGAGAAAACCACCACTGGCTGAAAGTTTACTGAAATGTCAAGTTGTGACCAAGGTTTTTAAAAATGTTGGAATAGTTTTGCCAACTAACTGTAACACACATAATGACAGTAAGTATCCGCTGGCCTATAGCGGCTCTTTGTTGTTTTTACTCTTGTTTTTTGGGGGGTTCTTGTTCAATTAGTTGTTTTTTTAAATCATATAGTCAATTCAGAAACCGACATATTTTGATATGTGTCTCTACTGGATGTGCGTGTAGAGCTGTAAATAAACATTATGATTCATAGATTCATCAATTCTTGGTTTTGTCTATAAAATGTCAGGAAAATGTGTAAATTGTGTAAAATGCTGGTTGTAATTTCACAGAGTCAAAGGCGACGTCTTTAAATGTCTCATTTTGTTTGAACTAAAGTCCAGAACAGTAAAATCTTCTGTTTATTATCATGTAAGACAAAGAAAAGCATTAAATCTTCACACCTGAGAAGCTAAAATCATAAAATGTTTGCTTCAAAATGCCTCAAATGATTATGAAGTGTTAATTTTCTGTTGATGGATAATCAATGAATGGACTAATTGTTGCAGCTCTGGCTGTATGTGAACAGAATATTAGAGGACAAACAGCTGACAGTTTAGCGCCTTACTAAATATCCACAATAAAAAGCTCATTTACAGGATAATAAATCTGTTTAAAATCTTTTTAAAATGTTTCTTATTTCCTGTTTTTGTGTTGTACCAAGTAAAGTTGATCATTTGTATGTTTATATTACTCAGGCAGAAATAAATGTATCTGCAGTATCACCTGCTATGTCCAATAAAAAAATGATCATAAATAATATAGAAGCTTTCATTTGATCTTTATTGTCAGTATCAGAAAAATGGCACTCTAACAATAACCTGTACATTCTTAATAGTTATATTGTTAATTCACACACAGTTAAGCGCAGGGTCAGTTTCTCATTTCTACAACCTTCACACAACTCAACTTTGAATGAAAAGTCATATTTTGATATAAATCATCAACATTAATAGTTATATTTGGAAAATGTGCTTTGGACAAAAAGCAAGTGTTTTCTTCTCCAGGAAGAAAACAGTGAAACATGTGTGTCGGTTAACTTTCTGCACACAAAGTGAATACAGACGTCCGTTTGTCTTCTTCTGCTGTGAGAATCAGCTGGTCAGAGGTCAGAGGTCAGAACAGGTATGTGACGAGGAGCTGAGAGAGGAGAAAGTAAGAAAGAAAGTAAAGACAGTAAAAAGCTCAGCTCAACATCCAAACACAGACTGCACACAGAGCTGCAAGCATGGAGGCGAAACCATCACATCTACAGATCCAGGTACAGTTCTCCACTTTACTTTAGCACAGAAAAACTCTCATTTTTCTCTTTTTCACTTCATTTGAAAGATGAAGAAAACATCTGGACTCCTGCTGTCAAACTTCATCCAAACTAACAGCTGTTTTCTATTTCCATCATGCTGAACATGCAGGTTTGGAAAAACTAAATCTTTCTCCAAATGTCACCAAACAAGACTTTTACAGTCCGTTAAGAAACTCTTATTATCAGAAATAAACATGTGTCTGATTTTACAGTCCTGAACATTTTCACATGTTGGAAAATCAAACTTTATTTGTGTAGCAGCTTTACAATCCACATTTATGTTGAAATCTTGACTGTATATTTCCTTCTTTGTTTCAGGGATTTTTGTATATTTGCTGCTTTTATGTTCTTTTAATATCTGGATGTCTCTGCTTCTGATTGGACATTTATCTTCAATCAGAAAGACAAATCAAATCTTTTTCTGCTCCTATAATAATAATAATGATAATAATAATGATAATAATAATAATAATAAATGAAATAAATAATATAAAAATAGAAAGTAAAAGAATCAACCAGCTCTTGGTTTGGTTTTGTCAGATTTGAGTTAGTTTGATTTCAGGAGCTTGAAGTAGAAGGTAAACCAGATTTTCAAACTAGTTTGAAATGAAAGACTGATGCTGCGCTGAAGAGAAATGATGACAAGTTTCAGAGTTTCAAATCCTCTGATCACGTGTTGTTGTTGTGTTTGATTCTTCAGTTGGGCTGAAACATGACGAGTCGTCGGCTGCTGAGCGTCTTCATCCTGCTGTCTGTCCTCACGCTGCTGCCTGCAGCTGAGACACAAACAAACTCCAACTATTCAATCTGGATGACTTTAACTAAACACATTTTCATTCATATATCAGTGCTTCCTTCTGACCTGTAGGGGGCACAGTTTCACTCTCTGCACGTCTATCAATCAGTACAAATCCAAATAATGCTGCAGCTGCTAAACTTTAGAAAGATAAATAAAAAGATAACTAAATGGAAGGATGACACTTTTATGCTTCAATATATAGAATTATAATATACTCAACATATTATTTATTTTGGTTGGACCAACAGCAGCATTTGAAAAATTGTCATTTAACTTGTTAAATAAGGCTGATGATTATTCTCTGAAATGGAAATAATGATAAGACTATTTAATGAAGAAATTTGTCTTTCAGGCTGATTGAGGCCTGAGATGATGACATCCTGACATTCTCAGCTCAAAGACAAACATTCCTCCTGCTGTCTATATTTTCTGAGGATTCGTGCTGAAGATGAAACCTCGACTCTTCTTGTTCTCCCGTGTTTTCTCTGAGCGTCGTGTTTCTGTGACCTACAGCAGAGAGTGTTTGACAGCGAGACGAAGTCTCACACCTCCTTATTTCCAGATCACTGAGTTTCTAACCAGCAGCTTTCTGATGCAGCAGAGACACAGAGGGGAGAGAGGACTGAAAGCAAAATAAGAGCCTGAAGAAGAAATCACAACAAAGTTCAGCTCTCAGCAGATTCCCTGAGCTTCTTCCTTTGTGTGTTTCAGGTGGAGAGGAGGGCGGGGTCAACATAGGTGAAGGTGAGATTTTTAATATCTCAAAATACTACAAGCATGAGTCATGTTGAAAACCTGCAACAGAAGAAGTAAAGGAGCTTTTTAGTTTGATCACCGAGGATCAATATCAGTGATCATAAAAAACAGTCTGAAGATGTTTTAATATCAAGCAGAAATACACTTTGTTTCCTTCGCAGAGGAAGACAGAAGCACGACATCTTCGGCTGTGTGGAGGAGCTGAAGAAACACGCCAGATACCAATAGATCCAGGATCTAGTTAGAACCTCCTGGACTCACTTTCCCTCTGCAGACCGACTCGGGTATGTAACCCATGGACCTGATGAATAGAAACACCAACAGAGGGTTCAGTTTTTGATGGTGACCGATGAGACAACAGAACAAGAACAAGATAACGAGAGAGAACAAAACAACAAGAAAGTTTTCATATACACAGGACATGATGTCCAGTTCAAACAAAAAGGTGAACTTCAGCTACCCAACTTCTGTCACTACTGTCTGTCTGTGGTTGTCAGTGAGGTATTTGATCCCTCTGTGAGCAAAGATTGGAAACACACTGAAGAAAATATTTTACAAAGCTTAAACATTGACATGAAATGTCTGTATTTTATGAAAATATTTCCAAAGGAAATCATCTGAAGCTCAACTGGAGCGTCATTTAACATCTTAAAATCATGTACAAAGATCCTGGAATTAACACAGAACTCAAATATAACAGTAAACAACAAGGTCAATAATGGAATCATTAAACTGTATCACATATTTTATAATAACTGTTAAAACCTTTGATGAATTAATCATTGAACATAATATCCCAAAAAGTGAATACTTATATTACATCACTTAACTGCATTCTATTAAAAAGAATATCCCCATAAACAAAGAACACTGACACACACATTTGAAAACATACTTTTTTTAAATCAACTTGTTCAATGAAAATAGTTAAAATGTTTTACACAATATTAAATGAAAGCACCAACAATCAGTTTAAGACTTGTGCAATGAAATAGATCAGAGTTCTCCATGAACTAGAGGATGATATTTCCTGGGATGATAAATGAAAAAACACAATGCAGCTGTTCTATTGTACAAATACAAACTAAGGCAATTTAAAAAACTAAACAGATTCTATTATACGCTGTCACAGCTGTATAAAGTATACAGTAAGTGTATAAAATGTGGTGCAGCTGAAGGAACTCTGCAATAAAATGAAAGATCTGTGGTTTGGAACAACAAAATCAGCGATAATCCACACTGATATAGTTATTCCACTCACACTACAGTCATGTATACTGGGACATCTGCATAACTTCAGCGGCGTATCTTCAAAGAATAAGAAGATCTTTCTCTCATCATGTCTGGTCACAAAGAAAGTAATCATGAATAACTTGATTGCTTTAAATACACAAAGAATAGATCACTGAAGAAATAGAAATGATTAAGTAGGAGAAGGAAGCTTATGGAATACGCCGAAACATGGACGCCACGTCACTACAAAAAATAAATAAATGAATTCATGACCACCATTTTTATCTTATTTGATTTTTTTTGTCTTTTCTGACCTAAGCTAAAAACTTCTTCTGTCAGTGCATGTTGGGATAGAGGATAGAGACGGTGTTTGAGGGGGGCACTGGTGAAGAGTTGGGTTAAATCTGTAAATTGGATTGGAGGGGGTTGGATATGGAAGGACCCTCATGTTTATTGATTAATGATAAGAATTGTGTATCTTTTGTTTTTCTGTTTATATTGAGTCCAGGAGGCAGAGAAGATGTTGAATGAGGATTTATTTGAAGATAAATATCAACATCACAGCACATCTCAGCTCGCTGCAGTATGACATGATATCCTGTTTCCATGACGTTACACAACATCACACAGTTAAAAGCTTCTCAACATCTTTTTCTTATGGATCGATCAGCTGTTGAAAACAACTGAAATATATTTTCCTGTACCTGATCACTGTTCAACATGAACAACAAGTCAACTGTCAACTTCTTACAGAGAAAGAAGCAAATGAATGAGCTGAGGTGAGAGGACGTCCACAAAGACTGCAACTCTGCTGCAGGTAATGACTGATCAGTAATCAATGTCATGATTGACTTTTACTGTTTTCTTTGATTCTGACTTCAAATGTTCAGAAAGTTCAGCTCTTAGTTTTGTTAGTTGACCTGAAGAGAGAAGCTGGACTTTATTTTTTTTCTCTTTTTTGTCACTTTTTAGTTTCTAATTTTTACACTTTGAGGATTTTATGATGATATGAAGATTTTTTTTTATCTTCATATCATCGTTACATTGATCATAAAAAGAAGAAAGTCTGGTCCAGTGTGACATGACAGCGATTGATTGTCTGACTGCGGGACAGAAAAGTGAAGTTTTTTAGTTTCTCAAAACAAAAACAAAAAAAACTTTCATGTTTTGTCATGTTTTTACAAATCAAAGCAAGCTGGAAGTCGATTCTTAATCTATATTTTTCCAGATATCAAACACACATGTTGGTGTTTTTATATTTCATGAGGCCTCCTGTTTTCTGAGCTGCTCTGCATTTATAAAGCTCATGTTGTTAGAAATCATCTCCTTTCTTTTCTCCTGCTGCAAACAAAACAAAAACATTTTAATCGTGTAGCTGAAATAATCAAATGAATTTATTCAAAACAAAAGTGAATCAAAGCTGTTGAGTGGAAACAGAAATGTCACATGATCTTTAAAATCTGGATCATCTGACGTGTCTATGATACAAAAAACAGAAAAAGTTTTGAACAGAAAGCTTTTCCTGTTGGGTTTTTAATGTGAACCGTCAGCAGGAAGCGTCGCGGCGAGGACGAAGCCTGAGAGAGGACGAGATGATGAGACAAGCAGAGATGTGGAGAGGCTGCGGGGGAAGATTTCACAGCAGCGACACATGAACACGTCCTGCTGGGAAACAGCTGATCATCGTTCATTAATAAACACACTCAGACATTTTTAATAAACCAGCTGCTGTCAGCTGCTCCAACACAAAACTGTCAATAAATTAACTTAAAGACGCAGAATGTTCTGTAAACATGAGTCCAGTCAGAGGAAAGTTTGTAGATTTATAACAAAATGTAGAAAGAAGCTTCAGTGCGTTTCTTTAGATCTTTAGTTTCTTAAAAAAAGCTCCTACAAATAAAATCTGTCATCACTATTTGTTGTGATTGTAACCAGTCCAGATACACAGTTTGACCATGAGACTCCTGAACGACACTCAGGAGTGTTTTCTAATCTTTCTAATCTCATATTTTTAGACTAGTTTTAGATTTACTTGATTATTCACGTTTAATTAAACAGTTTTTAATTCTTCTCAGACTTCTTTAAGGCTTTCGATACTGTTGAGCATTATTTTCTTTATCATTTGCTGAGGAAATTCAGCTTTGGAGATTTCTTCTGTAATGTAATTAAAACTCTGTGAAGCCAATTGTTCAATTAAGCTTAAATATGGGTCATCAGCAGGGCTTTTTTTGCCCTCACGAAATCTGTTTCGCAGCATTTTTGATCATTTCCAGGACAATTTTTCAAATGAAGGGAAATACCTTAGTTCTATGTTTCATGTTCTATGTTCACGTGACTATATAAACAAAAATGTAAACGAAACAGAGAAACAAACGTGAGGAAGTTTCAAAAAAACTCCAGAAAAACCAATGGTAACAGCAAGCTGCTGCCTCTTCAGCTACTACAGACCAGAGGTGGAAATAACATCAGCTCCTTTAGTTCAGCTCAAAATGTGTTGAATGAACATCATCACAACAGTTTCTTCCTCCAGCAGCACAGGTGTAGATTTCAGGGGACACACATCACCCTAACCCCCTCAATATTTAGAACACCTGCATTTTTCCCCCCCAATAACAACATGCACTGGATTTATTACTCCCAAAATATGAATATGAATTATGAGCTAATATAACCACTGAATCATACACACACACACACACACACACACACACACACAGTGTTGTTTTCAATGTGCAGAAAGTTTTGAACATGAGCAGAAATTTTGCTGAAACACATATGAGCTATTAAAGTCCAGGGGTTTGTAAATTACTTAAAATGAATTCATTTATCATAGATAAAGTAAATAGGTGCCACATGCACATTTAAAGAGGTTACTTCCCCAAACAAAAGACACAGAAGAGGACAGAAGAGTAAATCATGCCTGTATGTGTGTTGACTCAGCAGGGATAATATGAAATGAGAGAAGTTGATCTGCAGGAGAATAAATATTTGAAAGAATGCCTGAGAGCCTTACTGCATTATATTCCATTATATTCTGAATTGTCACCTGCTGCCTGAACTTTGTTTTCCTTTACATAAATAAAGACATTTCCACCACTAATTGATATAGAAAAAGGACAAAGCGTTGCATAAAAATTCACCCGAATGCAGGAAATAAAGTGTTTGATGTTTAAAATTTCCCAGGGGAAATTTTAATGTGACCCTCCCTCCCCCAAGTTGAAAGGAAACCTCCGCCCATGTCCAACAGTCAGTGAATCAATCACAGCTGAGGAGTTTAATGATGATCACCTGTTTTTACTCAGTGAGAAGACTCATGTGCAATCACAGTCACATCAGTACTTCAGTACAGGTAATTCTTTTCATCAGTTCAAATCTGATCATTTTGCTGCTCTCAAATTTTAAACCAGAATTGAAAAAAGCTGCTCAGAAACTCATGTTTAGCCTCGTATCAGGAAATAATAGTTCCAGAAATGTAACATTTACCTAATGTTGTTGATTTATAATATGAATGTTAGTTAATGCTTGGTATTTTACATGCAGGTAATCCAAAAAGTTATCTTAACTACTCACAAAACAATAGCTTGTCAAACTAAAATTACTTTCAAAAAGTATTTCAACCACATACATGATCACAATCTGAGTGTGTAATCTCATATTCTTACACAGAGGTACAACTGAAGCGATACTTGATAAAGCGCGGTTGTGTCTGATTTAGGGACTCGGCAGGCCAATCCTCACCCAAGGATGTTTTGAGAGGAGAGGCCCACAATTGTGTGGCAGCAATAAACCAGGTGTGCAGTCCAAGGCCTGACCTCAAAGGTACACCACTGCTTAACACTGAGTTGGAGTTGTTTGTGGGCAGCTCAGCATCCATAGATCACAACACTGGGGTAAAAAGAGCAGGTTATGCAGTAGTAACACAACATGATACACTGAAAGTGGAACCCATACACTGCCCACTCACTTTTCTGCACAAGCCGCAGGACTAAAAGCACTCACAGAAGCATGCAAATTGGCTAAGGAGAAAACCGCTACTATCTACACAGATAGCTGGTATGCTATGGGGTGGTACATGACGCACACAAACAACACAACAAATATAACAGACTCTATCTCAACAGGAGATGCATGAGCAGATGTAGTGATGCTGAGCACAAATACCCCTACACCTGAAACACCAACAGGTGATCTTAAAGATTTACAGGACAGAGCAACACCAGATTGAACACATCAGTGGTAAATGGTAACTCATGTCAACATAAATATCTCTTTCCCTTTTATGCAAAATTGACACATGGTGTAGACTACATGTCAAAGTGGGGAATGCCGACAGAAGTAAACAGATTACACAAAAGGCTTCTCAAATTACTCAGAAGAAATTTGTGAAAGATGTCTAATCTGTGCCAAAAACAATGCTGGCAGGGGACAACAAATGCCACAAAGTGCACATCCCAGACCAGATGAATTTTTTTATCACCTACAAATGGATTTTATTGAACTGAGTCAAGGCAAGGAGAAGAAATACTGTCTAGTCATAGTAACATGGATGCTAGTGCTGTAGCAAAGATGTTGATAAGAGAAATAATACCTAGGTTTGGGATTCCAAGAAAAATCAGCAGTAATAATGGCACGTATTTTGTAAACAAAGCAATCATTTTGCTATCTGGAAATTGACCTAATCAAGTCTGTGCCTTCCACCCACAGAGTGGAGGGGCAGTAGAGAGAAAATGGCACTCTCAAAAACAAACTGACCAAATGTTGTGCTGATACAGGGCTGAGCTGGATAAAGGCTCTCCCCCTGGCGTTAACATAAATGAAGGCACACATATGACCCAGAAATAATCTCAGTCCTTTTGAAATCCTATTTGGCAGACCAATGAAGGCAGGTGTTTGACCAGCTTACTTGTGTCTTTGACAGCTCCCTGGCACAGAGGAATGTACTGATGAGATTTTGAGATCATGTGTAAACTTGTACTCTGCTCTTAGTGCTATCCACACACAGGTGAAAGCAGCCCTACCTCAAGAAAGACTTGGCAGCCTACACAACCTTGAGCCCAGGGACTGGGTGGTGATAAAAGACTTCAGGAAAGAGTGTTTGAACCAGGCCAGGTGGCCACAGTCACTGGCCACTGTCACCTGTGACCTGTGACATCATCCTGTGACAAGCTGCAAGGCTGAAAGAGACAAGCTGATCAGACAAGAACAAAAGAACAAAGAAAAAATGTTTTCTTAACCTAACCACTTGGTCACAATTTAGAGTAAGATTCAACTTAAGCTTTGTTCAGTACTCAAGTAATTACTAGTTTATAACCATTTAACTTTACTGCAAGCCACGCAGATGATCAAGTCCCTTTTATTCTTCCGATGTCGATGATATCTCTGCTTCTCACTCTACAGCTGCACACATGGACAGGACAGAGGTGAACCCTGACTCCGCTGACTAGCTTACGAAAATGGGGCTCCCAAACTCTGCCACATGGCTGGACCCGTGCGACATGGTTCATTGAAAAAAGATGGATGAAACACACATCTTATCACTTATTAGAGCAACTTGGTTGCAACTTGGGTTGACATCTGGGCAGACTTAGTTGTGAGAGAGTATGTTGTTTGATGCTAAACGTTGATGCTTTGATGTTAGATGCTGCATGTTATACTTGAGGGCTACATGCTTATGTTGTGTTGTTAAACGCTTTTTTAGAGCTCCACTTGTGAAGCTGTGTTGTTTCAGCTGATCTGACTGTTGATTCAGCTCTACTTTTGTAGTGATTTCACCCATTTAGACTTTGCATGCATTTCTCTCTCTTGCCCTTACTAACCTACACACACACAGAGTGGGCACCCTCAGTTCATGCTCAACTCAGATCGGTGTTTCCAATTCTCCAGTCTGATTCATCAGTTCCTTTGTGTGTCTCCTCACTCCTACCCACACATGACGTCACCCACCCCACGTGGTCGAGTCAGCCATATTATATTGTAGTTTCTCCTTTTGGTGTTCCCCTTTTTCCACATGACTTCACCATGTAGAGGAAAAAATGATATTAGAAGTGCACTGATGGAGAAATTACTATATCATTGTATTAATAATTTGATGATCATTAATGCAGTGTAGAAGTGTATTCAACTGATCAATTTTGCCTTTAAAAGAACATGATGCACTTTTGACCTTATCTATGACCTTTTATATGCTATAACCACATTGTTCTGTTTTAAGTAAGATGGCTCACTGAAATGTCTCACACCTTGTTTTTGTAGACAAAATAAGTGTCTCATCTGTTAGGAAAGAAGAAATAGAAAAGCTGAAGTGCATGTTACATGGTGACCTCAATTCTAAAGAAGTGAACATTGCAAAAGGGAACTAAATGCAAGAACTAGAAGCTGTACAAGACAGGCATGACACCATAAATGGAATTATAATTTCATGAGTTCCTTGAGTTAAAGTAAGTTGAGTTTATGACATTGCGCAGCCACGCTTTGATGGTGATGGCAAGAATAGCATGCATGCTGGTATCATCTATCTAATTTTATACATGATCCATGATGATGACGATGCAGAAAAATAGAAATGCATGGCAAAAATAGCATATTGCCAATATTTTAGAGAGCCCCAAAATTTCACAAATCATGTTTTCAGGGGAGCTCATGTCTTATTAAGAGGAGCCAAGCTCCCCCTAGCTCCCCTGTAGTTCACACCCAGGTTATGACTGAATTTGAGCATTAATCATTTGACCAGATTTCACCTTCTATTTTGTTAATATAATTATTAATTGGGATACCAGAATTTTGGATGAATCAATTATGACACTCAATCAGTGAATTAATTATCCTTTAATAATCAATTATTACTTATTTCGGATAACCAAATTTAATCTGAATAACACCATGTGTCATGTCTCGTCCTATCTAAAGGTCATGTTTTTGTATTTCCCAATATTCATTTCTGCATTTCCTGTTTCACTTTGGTGTCTAACTCCCCTCTTCTTTCAGATCTTCTTTCTGCTCTTGTGTGTTTCCCATTCCTGTCATCGTCATTATCCTCTAATGTCGTCCATCTGCGTCTAGTTACCCTTCTCCTTATGTATTTAGTCTGCATGCTCCCTGCTCCCTGTGCCGGTTCGTCTTAGCCCTCAGCTGCAAGCATTCCAGCCTAGTCCATACTAGTGATAGCCTCCTTGTGTTTTTCTGACTCTGGATCTGATTTTTGACCTAGCTTCTGTCTTGCCCTTTATGTTTTGGTTACCTCCGCTGACTGACTGCCTGTGTACCAAACCTGCCTACTCAGTAAAGATTTTTTGAAACCCTGAATTGTCTGTGAGTTGTGCATATGGGTTTATTCCTGGTGTGTTTGAAAACTTGTCACCATGATCCCTATAGCATTCAATGCATCCCCAAAAACTTCAGAAGCTTTTGCCCAGGGAGATGAGACAACCACAACCATAGCTTTGGAAGATTTATAGTGGAAACCTTTTATAGTTATTACTTCTGTCCGGGTCAAATTGATCACTATAAGCAGATAATTATTATAACCGATTATTTTACTTTTTCTTTATTTCTCATGCAGATTACCATCTAATAGACATTTGTATATTTTTTACATGAATATAAAGTAATGCAACAGGCAGTTTCGCTGATTCTGTCCCAATCAATGTAAGTGGTTGCTCACTGTAACCATGATCATTATAAGTGGTTTCCACTGTATTGTGTTTTCTGTTCACTCTGTGTTTCCTGTCTGTCTGCCTGTGCTCAGCACCTGTCCTGCATTAAACCTCATTAGCCCTGCCCTGCTCCCTGTGACTTCCCAAGCAATCAGCTCCTTTTTGTTCTCCGGTTCCACCTGCACCTCATCCCCTCATCAGTTTAGTTTGTATTTAAGTCCAGGTTTTCAATTCAGTTTTGTTGAATTCTTTGGTTTGTTTTCTGTTTTGCTCTGCCAGCTTTGTTTTGTCTGCATGAGCCTAAAGTAAAGACGTTAATCTTCAGCCTTGCTCTGCCTGCAGTCTCCTGCATTTGGGTCTACCTGCTCTGATCTACATAACAATATTAGCGAAAGACAGCATTTTGCAATATTACTTTGGAGAAAAGATCATGATAAAAAATATGTAACAGTGATTTAATATTTTGATTTAAACTATGCATTAAAGCGTTATCATTCTTACTGTTTTCAAATTTTTACTTAACATTGATTGTAGGCCTTAAAATGCCAGTATTAAGTTTAATCAGCAGGTATTGTTTTTCATGCTAATATCTGAGAACTAACATCACTATAACCAGAAGACCTGAGCTAAATTGATCAACATAATTGTGTTTCAAGTGTATGGAACTGAATTCAGATCTGCTTAAAATATTGTGGAATATTGTTGGGTCAGATGGAGCCCACAGTAAATAGGGTAGATATTCTAAAGGTTTAAGTTAGCACGGAATGCTAAAATGGGGAATTGTAATGGAAATTTATACTCTTATGTTAATGATTATGTGCACTGGCTTATATTATTCTGTCTTAGGGCTAGGTGCACAGTATAATACTCTGTCCTTTCTGCTTCTTGTGTGAAAATGTTCCACTGCTGGTTCCCAACAGGTGTGGATAAGTTAACAAAAGCAAGCTGTGGGATTCAGCCTTCAACTTTTAATTCTCAGCAGATAGAGGCAGAGAAAGAAACCCCTTAAGGTATGACAATAGATAGAGCTATGAATGGAAAGAAGGAATACTGTGTATTGATTAAAAGACAACTGTTAGTTTGATAAATGTGGGATGTTTTGTGACGCATGCAACTGTATGCATAAATATGATAACTGAACTTCATACAGTATCTCTCAGTCCAACAAGCTCAGAGGTCCATTTGCAAATGATTGACTGAATATTACAATAAAATCTGAAAGACAACTGCACTCTGTGGATTCATATTTAAATTTTTTGTAGCAATTAATGCAGCAGAAAAAGATAACATCTTTTTTATTCCACAAATTCTTCTTCCTTTTCAAAACCTGATGCCCACATTATCCACAATGCAACTTGTAAGTTATTTAACAACCACTGTTTACCTCAGTGAGAGCTTTAATACAATTAGCTGCAGGTTCAAATCTCAGAGTTTGTGATTTTACAAGACGGTGAAAAATTTGAAATGAGCTGGTGAGAAGTTAAACATCTGACCGACCCAGTGTGGTTCAATACAGTAAAGATTGTTACATTCAGTAAGTTACCTGGAACAAAATCAACCAATCAACAGCATGCACATCCAGTAGTTTTGGTTTAAAATGACAACTGAAGAGAAGCAGTTCCTAAAGAAAGACAATTCATTGAGTGTTAACCATGCTATGCAGTAGAAATGTAATAGCCATGATGCACTCGTCTGTATATGAAGTGATGTTAGCAAAATTCTTTCAACATTCAAAAACTTTCTGGCAATTTCTCTCTGAAGGATCAGGCATGGTACCTCAAATCAACTAAAAAACATGATCATATCTGCTAGCATCAATGTGAACAGCAGTGTTGATTTGTCTAATAATGTCAGTATGAATATCACTTACTTCCTGTTGTTTTCATCAGCAGGCTTCCCTTTAATAGACTCCACATGTCTGTCTCAATTGTAGGAGAGCAGTACCGTCTTTGACCACACAGACTGACTGACACTTACCAGCTGTTACAATCAAGAGGGGCGCTGTTTCACTCATTTGAAGAAACAATGAAAACTGAGGAAGAGATGAATGCAGCATTGTAAGCATCTGCTCTTACTTTTACTGTCATGGAAGTCAAATTAAAGCCAAACATCATGTTATTCAAAATACAAAGAGGGACATGCAAACAGAGTAAAGGTATTTCAACAATATTTTCAACCATAGACTGTATAAAATAATGGACAGCCATGTCACCCATTGGTTGGTGGACTTGCATTTTGAAGCCTTGAGTTTGGCATTTTGACCCTGAAGTGATTAGAGGTGACCATATTTGGACAAGAGGGTGGAGCTGACCGTAATGCTAGCTGCTAGCTTGGTTAGCACGATGCATTTACGGTCATCTGTGATAATGCTAATGCTAATTTTTGCTAGCAAAAAACAGGCTTGAAACCATTAAAACTGAACATCCGACTCCTTAGAGGGTCTTTTAGTACAACCAAATGCTGAACATGACTTTTTCAGGTGACGAAAACGTTACAACTAACTTCATGAACTGAAAACACACTGAAAAAGTGACTGCTACAGCTATGCTTATACTCTGTGAATCTGGGATTATGCCATGTTTACATTATCTAACCAACGTTGTCACCGTGGTAGTAACTTGTCAATCACAAGGTAGCCATAACGTAAAGCACACTCTGCTTTAATATCAAATTTAAATTAAATGGGACCATAATTTACAAAATGAACATCATGCTGTATTGAAGAAGACTTGAAACTAGGGATTGAGATCATTAAGTCATTAAGAAAGGTAATAAATCAAGTGAGAAGTAGGGTAATTTTCTTATTGACTACCACCATACAAACAGACTTCTTTTTGGAGCCAGTGGAGTCACCCCCTGATGGCCATTAGAGAGAATGCATGTTTAAGGCTCTTTCGCATTGGCTTCACTTTTCAGACCTGGAACTACCTGCTTGTTTCCAATACATGGAGGCTGTTAGCTCACTGTCACTCTTCATCCTCCCACCAGATGGAGCCAACATGAGAAGTCACAAGTCAACTTTCAAGTCTTGCACATACTGTCCGATCATTTCTGTCCGGATCAGTATCAATATTAGCAAGATCAGTACCAGAAATAACAACGATGAGTTAAAGATAGGAAATCTTTATTCACAGACAGACAGCAACAATTTGTGGCACAGTTCAGAAATTCAAAGCAATGCCCAATATTGTTATGATCACTTTGGCAATTTGATAATCCATCATTTATTTATATATCTTAAAAATGAATCTGTATATAAATCAGTATCAGGTTGATCAATCTATCATTATCAATCTAATATAATAATAAAATAGATGTTTTGGCATTTTGTTTTATAGATTCATAATTAACAGTGGAGATGCAGACAGGAAGCATGGAAACAGAGAGAGGAGTATGACATGCAACAAAGTTCCTCCAACAGAATCTAGCCAGGGACATTGTGGTTACATGGTATTCATCTGATGAGTCTTAGTGTCATTTCTTTATTCTGCTGATTCAAAGTATGTTGATATTACCTACTGGTATGCACAGTATATCTACTGAGAACACAGAAAAGCTGAGTTACCAGACCAACCTGACCTAAACCCAAATCCAGCATAAAGAGGTTGAGTGAATGTGGTGTTGATGGTGTGAAGGTGGATCAGTGTGTCAGAGGAGACTCTGTAGAAGGACAGAGTGCCAGCAGGACAGTCCACATACACTGCTACTTTGTTAGAGACAGAGGAGGAAGAGGAGGAGGAGGAGGAGGAGGAGGAGGAGGAGGAGGTGGAAGAGGAAGAGGTGGATGTACCTGTGTTGTTGTGCCAGACATAGTAACCATCATCACAGCAGTACAGACTCCAGGACTGATCATTCATTCCAAACCTGCAGTCAATACTGTTTCCTCTCCTGCTGATTCCTCTGTAACTCACTGATATATAAACCCATCCTCTCCACTCAACCTCCCAGTAACAGCGACCAGTCAGAACATCTCTACAAAGCAGCTGAGGCCAGTAATCAAATCTGTCTGGATGATCAGGATATGACTGCTCCTCCTCCTCCAAATGTGTCACCTTCCTGTTGTTGTCAGACAGTTTGAGCTCTCTGTTTGCTGTGTTTGGATCCAGTGTGAGATCACAGAAATCTTATGGAGAGAACAAGACACAATGCAGCTGCACTTATTGATCTATCATCTGTTTGATGATGACATCATCTTCATCCTCAGTAGGATGAGAATGAGTGATGTCAAATTTGCTTTGTTTTCATTAATGAAATGAAAAACACACTTACACTTCCTCAGACCTGGTTTCAACCAACGGACTCCAGCAGGCTGCAGCCTGAAAGGAGGAGGTTGGTCAGAGCTGCATGTTCTCTTTCAGCATGCAAACACGGATGTTACATCACTCTAGTCTACTCTTTTATTATTCTGTTCAAATGTGGCGTTGGGCTTTGATAGATTTTTATCCAATGTGAATGTAGTATCCCAATCCTTCAGAAACCCTGCCTGAGTCTAATCAGGTTTCAACATTTACAGGAAACTTCAGTTAGAAATAACAAAAACTCAAAGATTCAGTTGAGATCTGTGATCAGCTCTGACAGAGAAAATGTTTCCAGCTCTTCTTCCTCTATCAGACATTGTCTCTACATACCTGAGAGTGTCTAGTCTCCAGTGTGGATCGTCCAGTCCAGCAAACAGTAGCTTCTCTCCTTTGTCTCCTGGATGATTATAGCTCAGGTCAAGCTCTCTGAGATGGGAGGAGTTGGAGCTCAGAGCTGAGGCCAGAGAAGCACAGCCTTCCTCTGTGATCAGACATCCTGCCAGACTGAACACACACAAAACAACACACATGTCCGATAGTCTGAGAGTACTGCTGTGTGCAGTCAGATACAACAACAAACTGTCTCCAAACTAAATAACTAACTAGTTGAGAAAGTTGAGCATCCAGCCAGATGGGAAAAGTCAGAGGGTTGACTCAGCAGCATATTTTTACATCGTCATTGTAATCTAAATGTTAAAAACATTCAAATGTGTTCATAAGGAGTGAAGATTTTGCCAAAAGGAAGAATAAAGATGCACTTTTAGCAGAGTGCTGTGTGCACTTTTCAGGTTTGGTATGTTGAAAACATTTTAAACTACACAAAATCAAGGAGCCTCCTGCCATAAAATGTGACTACACAATGGTTTATCAAAGTATCCACCGCACAGACTCGTCTGCTCTACAGCCTAATACAGGTGATTGAGGAACCCCCTGTGAATACTTGACTGCACAGGTACAACAGTTTTTCAGACAAATTTAGAAGAACTGTAAAATCATCTGTGGTATCAAATAAGTCAACAACAAAAGCAAAAAAGAAAACAATAAAAATCTGCATGGAAATTAATTCTCTACTACTGAATTTTAGTAAAAAGTGATTGGACAAATCATATTGGCAGAGACAATCCTACACAGGTTCAATGTTTGTCCTCTAATATCATTCGGATTATACAGTAAATGGTCATCTGTTGAACAAGATTATGAATCCTGACCTGAGAATTTCCAGTGTACAGTTTGGACTCCCCAGTCCAGCAGACAACAGCTTCACTCCTGAATCCTGCAGGTTGTTGTTACTCACATCCAGCTCTCTCACACTATGGGACTGGGAGCTGAGAACTGAGGACAGAGCTGCACAGCCTCCCTCTGAGAGGTTACAGTCAGTCAGCCTGGAGAGGAAAACAAAACAGACAAATAAGACGTTATTCATTTTTCTGTCCTGTTGAAAATATAACAGCATATTTAAATAATAAATCTAACTGTCTTTGTACTTACAGAGCTTTGTTGGAAGCTTTGACCACTGGCAGCAGCCTCAGAAGAGCCTCTTCTGAAGCAGAGTATTTCTTCAGGTCAAACACATCCAGATCTTTTTCTGATGTCAGTAAGATGAACACCAGAGCTGACCACTGAGCAGGAGACAATTTATCTGTGGAGAGACTTCCTGATCTCAGGTACTGTTGGATCTCCACAACTAGAGAACAATCATTTAGTTCATTCAGACAGTGGAACAGATTTATGCTTCTCTCTGCAGACAGATTCTCACTGATCTTCTTCTTGATGTACTTGACTGTTTCCTGATTGATCTGTGAGCTACTTTCTTTCTGTGTAAGCAGGCCTCGTAGGAGAATCTGATTGGTCTGCAAGGACAGACCCAGGAGGAAACGGAGAAACAAGTCTAGGTGTCCATTTGGACTCTGTAAGGCCTCGTCCACAGCAATCTGGTACAGTTGTGTCATTGCAGATTCTTGTTTAGTTTCATACTTCTGGGAGGTTGATTGTTCTTTCAACAGCAAATTCACTCCAGAGTTGATGAATGTCAGATGGACATGAAGAGCAGCCAGAAACTCCTGAACGCTCAGATGGACGAAGCAGAACATCTTGTCCTGCCACAGCCCTCTTTCCTCTTTAAAGATCTGTGTGAACACTCCTGAGTACACTGAGGCTGCTCTGATATCGATGCCACACTCTGTCAGGTCTAATTCATAGAAGATCAGGTTGCCTTTCTGTAGCTGTTCAAAAGCCAGTTTCCCCAGAGACTCAATCATCGTCCTGCTCTCTGGACTCCAGTGTGGATCTGTCTGAGCTCCTCCATCATACTTGACATTCTTCAGTTTGGCCTGAACCACCAAGAAGTGGATGTACATCTCAGTCAGGGTCTTGGGCAGCTCTGCTCGCTCTCCGCTTTTCAACACATCCTCCAGAACTGTAGCAGTAATCCAGCAGAAGACTGGCATGTGGCACATGATGTGGAGGCTTCGTGATTTCTTAATGTGAGAGATGATTGTCCTGGCCTGCTTCTCATCTCTGAATCTCTTCCTGAAGTACTCCTCCTTCTGTGGGTCAGTGAACCCTCTGACCTCTGTGACCATGCTGACACACTCAGGAGGGATCTGATTGGCTGCTGCAGGTCGTGAGGTTATCCAGAGGTGAGCAGAGGGAAGCAGTTTCCCCCTGATGAGGTTTGTCAGCAGCACATCAACTGAGGTTGATTCTGTAACATCAGTCAGGATCTCATTGTTGCAGAAGTCCAGAGGAAGTCGACACTCATCCAGACCATCAAAGATGAACACAACCTGGAACTCTTCAAACTTGCAGATCCCTGCTTCTTTGGTTTCAGTAAAGAAGTGATGAACAAGTTCCACCAAGCTGTACTTTTTTTCTTTTAGCATATTCAGCTCTCTGAAAGTGAATGGAAATGTGAAGTGTATGTCCTGGTTGGCTTTGTCTTCAGCCCAGTCCAGAGTGAACTTCTGTGTTAAGACTGTTTTCCCAATGCCAGCCACTCCCTTTGTCATCACTGTTCTGATTGGTTTATCTCTCCCAGGTGAGACTTTAAAGATCTCTTCATGTCTGATTGTTATTTCTGGTCTGTCTGGTTTCCTGGACGCTGTTTCAATCTGTCTGATCTCATGTTCATCATTGACCTCTGCAGTCCCTCCCTCTGTGATGTAGAGCTCTGTGAAGATCTGATTCAGAAGGGTTGGGTTTCCTTCTTTAGCAATCCCCTCAAACACACTCTGGAATTTCTCCTTCAGCTTGGATTTGAGTTCACGTTGACCAACTGGAGCAGGAGTTTCTGAGTGACCACACAAGAAATAGGATCAATGATTATTGATAATTAATAAAGAAAATGACAATTTAAAGAATGCTTATATGAATTTGTTTTCCTCCATCGTTTGAGACATCAGTAAATATCTCATTTATCCAGTTAAATTTTTATAGAAACCTTCTTACTGTTCTGCAGACGGTCAGCCAGCTCCTCCTGCTTCATTCTCCTCAGGAAGTGCAGCGTGATCTTCAGAAATGCGTCTCTGCTGCTCCTCCTCTGCTCTTCCTCCTCATCATCCAACACCTCCTCATCCTGATTCTGACTCTCTAAGCATTCTGGGTAATCTGAACTCAGACCCTTCTGCATCTTCTTCAGCTCGTTCTTCACAAAAGTGATGATGTTCTCCTCCAGCAGCTGGAACAGAATACTATATGAATGACAATCAAACTAAAATCATGTAGCAAACATCAGATCCATGTTGGAGAGACAATCTACTGGTCTACAAAGTGCAGCATGGAGATGATTGTGAACAGAATAGATGTAAAAGTAATTGTTGTACATGTACAGACCTTAAGTATGGAGTCCAGGTGTGTTTGATGCTGCTGGGCAGACTGACCACTGGGATCCTCTGAGCTCTCCTGGTCCGCTCTGTGAAGGAATCACGAAGAATGAGCTCACATTACGTCTATCTACACAGAGACAAATACAAGCTAAATGTCCATTAAGTGATATTTGAATGTGAACAGAGAATCAGATGACTTCCTGTAGTGGTAAAGCTTTGCTAGTCCTGCTTATCCCACTGAGAATCAACAGCTCAATCTGTTTGTAGCTTTCAGCTCAGAGTTAGTTTGGTTTAGTCCCAACAGCTCTCACCAACCCTCCATGAAGTTCTCCCTCCCTCACTGCACACTGCTGAAGTGCCCTGGAGCAAGGCAGTTAGAGCCAGTGTGTGGTTGTATCAGGGACACAAACTATAAGCAAATCTTCTTTGATTCATTAATTGGTGGCACATAATAAAAGCTTCAAACTGCAGCTACGGTGCTGATGCTGGGGACAAGCAGTCCTCTACACCCCCTTACAACAACATGAGAACAAAAGTCATCTAAAATTAAATTCAGTCCACTGCTCGAAGTGAAACATCTAAAGACTCCCTGACGCCTGGGACACACAGGCTGCATGAGCAGTGCAGCCTGTGTGTCGCGGAACCTCTTGCTTTTCATTTTGGTGACCATGTTAACAGGTTAGAGTAGCAACACAGCCTGCGTGAGACATGCGTCTCTGGCTGCTGCAGCGTGTCATCTAGAGATTCAGGGTCTTGCCTATTTTTTTGGCATGACGCACGTGGTTCTCAGCAAAAATAGACAGAGAAAATGACCATTTGACAGTTATATTAACATCATGCCAACAAAATTACACATTTCACTATGGTTTCAATGTCTATATCTGTAGAATATGTCAAAGACATGAGGTGTCACTACTGCAGGTCAGCCTGCACGGTGCAAACCAGGGCTCCTGCCTGTTGTTCCACCTGCTTCCAGGTGGAGATTTAGTGGTGTTACTTTCCTTAATTGTCTTTATATATTTCTCCTTATAGTGTGTTTGGCTCGTTTGGGGAACTTGTGTTGTGTGAAGGGATTTTCTTCACTTGGAGTGGTGACGGCAGGGTTTAACTGGCGGAATTATTAATATAATCAATAAAAAAAACATGTCCTTTGTGAGGACTGTATGTGGCTGACACAGAAGTATCCCCAACCAAACCCCACCATGCCCATCAGAAAGAAAGATGCTTTCACTTCACATATTATTTATCTATTTTGAACAATTGAGCACATGCTTCTTAACATTTTTCTGACTTAACTAAATATAAATTAAATTTATAATGAAATGATATGAAATGTGCTATTATTGATGGCCATTATCAGGGCCAAACTTTATGTAGAAAGATAGAGCTGGCAGCAGAAGTGCCACAGCAGCAACATTGTCTGTGTGGACGCTGCAAGCGAGCGAGAGATGCAGCAGTTCATCGATGCACTGCCAAGGTTTACGCGGGCTCTGTGTCCCAGGCATTAGGTAACTGTGCCAAAATGTTTCTTTGGAGAACTTCATATACAAAGATTGCATCAGTTCTGAGTTCTGAGTTCTGTCTCTTACTCATATCAGAAATATCAGCAAATGACATATATCTCAAATAATTCAACTGACAACTATTAATCCTGATTTAGATTTTAGCTCATATTGTCCTGCTTTTAATACTGAGAACAACTTACTTTTGATCAGATGAATGTTTTTGTTTAAAATAAATAGCATCATCCTTTGACCGGTCGCTTTTGAAGGACACACAGCTGGGTTCAGTTTCAGGTCCAGGTTCAGGTTCAGCAAAATCTGGTCTTGGCAGATCGGGGCTTCTATACAACACACACAGAGCTTTGAGTGTGAATAATGATGGTGGAGAACAGTGATGGACAGTTAGAGATCCTCATCTCACCTCTGAGCTTTGGTCTGGCTGTCATGTTCCCCACACAGAGAGCTTTTAGAGGGAGGGACTCCCTCCTCTCTGTCCTCACATTGATCCATGCTGCTGAAGTCAAATCCACATCAGTCACACACACTTTCTACCTTATACTATTTTATCTATTACAATTACTATTTTGAATATTTATTTTTTTCTTAGTGCAGTGTCATTGAGCTAAAACCTTCAATCTCAAATAATTCAACTGACAACTATTAATCCTGATTTAGATTTTAGCTCATATTGTCCTGCTTTTAATACTGAGAACAACTTACTTTTGATTAGATGAATGTTTTTGTTTAAAATAAATAGCATCATCCTTTGACCGGTCGCTTTTGAAGGATACACAGCTGGGTTCAGTTTCAGGTCCAGGTTCAGGTTCAGCAAAATCTGGTCTTGGCAGATCGGGGCTTCTATACAACATACACAGAGCTTTGAGTGTGAATAATGATGGTGGAGAACAGTGATGGACAGTTAGAGATCCTCATCTCACCTCTGAGCTTTGGTCTGGCTGTCATGTTCCCCACACAGAGAGCTTTTAGAGGGAGGGACTCCCTCCTCTCTGTCCTCACACTGATCCATGCTGCTGAAGTCACATCCACATCAGTCACACACACTTTCTACCTTCACCTGGAGAGGAAACACAAATTATCCTTTACATCATTTCTCCTGTCAAATCCTAAATATCAGCTGCTCCTCCTGTGATTGGCTGTTATTTTCTGTTATATATCAGTGTGAATGCAGCCAGACAGCAGTGTGAGTCAGAGAAAGCTTCCATCAGCTGCTGTACTTCTACTATCAGTCCACTAGATGGCGTCATGAAGCTGCAGTGAATTGAAGAGCAGCACGCATGATGCATGGAGGAGGATTTACATTCACTGACTCACACTGACTGAATTTGAGAAAGCTTCAGTTTCATTAATATTCACTAAATTCAACACCATCAAACAAGATGTCAATAGTTTCAGTTATCTATTAGTTCTCTCTGATGTTGTTGTCACATTAGTAGTGCACATGACGCACGAACACAAATGTATTAAATGATTAGAATCAGGGCACATTTACTTTGATATGACTTCTTTTACAGTAAATACAAACTTGTTAAACAACAGCAGATGTTAGATCTTAACTGCTGTGAGACATTCAATGATGCAAATAAAATGTCATTTGATGTAGAGTGAAACTATTTTATAGTGTTTTTAATTTAGTAGTTTAATTTTGATCAAATTGTCCATAAAGCCGACAGTGTTTTAATGTGGGGATGGCACACGTGAACTTCTGAGAGAAACTCACATTTGATTTAAAGCTTTCACAGGAAACAGTAGCAGGCCTATACTGTAGTGTCTGACTTTACGCTGCTGGAAACAACCTTAAAAAGTAGATTTAGTTTGATTTGTGAGAGCTGAAGAAAGGAAATAATCATCAGCTGTTCATTAATATTGTTTGATTGAGTAAATCAATCATTTAACAACATGTAGATTTATCTTCCAACATGAGAGTTCTCCAAACTTTCTGATGAAATAAAAACATCATACAGCAAGAAACAAACCCTGAAGTTACTAAAGAGAAAGTTCAACTATGAAACAAAGCAAACTTACAGTTAACAGTCCAAACTGCTGAAGACAAAGACTCTCCACTCCACGTCTGTCAGAAAAGTGTTTGCCATTGCATTTTCATCAAATTCATTTAACTAATGCAGCTTCTTGTCTTTCATCTGTGTGTGTGTGGCATGCAGTCTGACCGGTTGGACTAAGTCTCTGTCAGAGTAAAGTTGAGATGCTGAAGTGTGATTAATACATGAAATCTCCTCATGTGAACACAAACACTCAGCTACTGTTTGAATGGTTGAGAGCTGGAGTTCATAAATCACTGCTCACAGAGTCACACTGACAAACATTAACATGAACTAATCAGTCCGTTCCATTAATCAATTTTAAAACATATGGCGATCATTATCATCATCTTTAAGAGTCATTATTGATTAATGATCAGTACAGTTATAATCTGTCTAATATCTGTATTAAATGTGGAGTATTACTCTGAAGCTTTGGCTTTCTGGTGGTGAGAACATAAACTGCATGCTGTCAGTTTAATGAACACAGATTACATTATATATTATTCAACCGCTACAAATACTGATGTCAATATGGACATTGATCTTTTTAAACTTACTGATATGGACTCATAGATAAATAATCAGAGTATTTACTGCCCTGCTATAGCCATACTGAGTCACTACAATACTGTATTTCACTGATACAGCAGCAGGAGTCACACTTATTAGGGTCAATATGTAAAATGTGTATGCATGGAGGATTTACATTCACTACCACACACTGACTGAATTTGAAAGGAAGCTTCATTAATATTCAGTAAATTCAACACCAATAAACCATATTAAAAAATTTAAAAATATTTAAAAAGTGTCAGTTATACATCAGCTACTAAAGAGAAAGTTCAACTATGAAACAAGACAAAGGTAAAGACAAAACCAGAATAATAACTTACTATATGTAACTATAATAACTTGACCACTTGGACCATCTTTTTTCAAATCGCTTCAAATTCCCCCTGATTTTATAAGTTAAGTATTCCACCTGATATATTTGTTGGACAATGTCTCTCCATTTGTCTGTCAAATGTTTTTGTGGAGCCAGTCTCTTGTTATCTGTTTCAGTGCTGTTATACGCAATATCCTTAACAAGTATTTATCATTTTTATTTCGTATTTATCTACTTTTTTGCCTAACAACACAAAGTCTGTATTTAAATGAATAACACCATTTAAGATAGAAAAAGATAAACAAAAGATATGACTAAAATTGGCATAAGGTTCACCACAATCCCTCCAGCAGTTTGGTAAGTACAATTGTATTTAGGTTGTTGTGCTGGTGTTAAGAAATAACGTGATTGTATTTTCCATGCATACTCTCTCCAGTAGGGAGATGCTGTGGTTGTATGTATATTCCAATTCATTTCCTTCCAAGTGTCCTTGGATATGTGTGTGTTAAGTTCTTCTTCCCATTTTAGTTTTGCTCTTATGTCTTGTTGCTTGTGGCTATTTTCTAAGATAGCATAAACTGCTGAGATTTGATGTGGCACTCTGACATTACTATAGTTCTTTATCAAAAATTGCACAAGTGGATGAAGATCACTGCTGGTCTTCCTTCCTATTTTACTATTCTGGATATATCTTCTCATTTGTAAATATCAGAAGAAGTGGGAGTGTGGTAAATGGTTATGTTGCCTTAAGGATTCAAATGACATTATTCCATTTTCATTTAAGCACTGTCCAAATATGTTCAATTCCTTTTGTGCCCATGTATTAAAAGCTGTATCTTGTGTGTTAGGGGTAAATTCAGGGTCTTCCTTTATCTCTCTCAGTACAATTAGGTCATCCCTCAAACCCCAGTTTTTCTTCATTCTACCCCAAGTCTCCAGAGTATTTCTAATTAATGTATTGTCAGTTACTTGTGCCCTTCGCTGACTCTTTTTACAGAAAGGTATTATTTTTATTGAAACACGACACATGTACTTCTCTATTGACCTCCACCTTGCTTCAGAGTTATCATTTAACCAGGTACATATTGGTTGCATTTGGGCTGCATAAAAGCAGTGCTTTAGATTGGGGAGAGCAAGTCCCCCTTCTCTTTAGCCATTTTAAGTGTCTTCAGTTTAACTCTTGGTTTTTTATTGTCCCATGCAAATTTGCTTATCATTTTGTCCCAGCTTTTGAAAGCATTTGCACTTATATACAGGACTATTGTCTGAAATAAAAACAAAAAATGAGGGAGTATATTCATTCTTATTGCATCTATTCTTCCACCTAGTGATAGGGAAACAGTTCTCCACTGATTCAGATCTTACCTGATTTGTGCTTCTAAGCAGTTATAGTTCAGTTGGTATAATAACTTGATATTCTTTGGTATCACAGTTCCCTGATATTTGACTCTATCCTTTTCCCATCTCCATAGATATTCCTTTTTCAGTTCTCTGCAGACAGGGGCACCTAAAACCATTGCTTTGCACTTCCGCATGTTAAGCTCGTACCCTGATACTGAACCATTGTTGTTAATGATTTTCATAAGAGCTAGTAATGATTTTTCTAAGTTTGTGATATATAGAACCACATCATCTGCATACAAAGCCAGTTTGTGGTACTCCTCTGCTATTTTCACACCTTCAATTTCATTGATCGCTATGATGTATGCTGCCAGAGGTTCGATAGAGATCGCAAAAATTAAAGGTGGGAGTGGGTCCCCTTGTTTTGTTCCCCTATTTAATTTAAAGCTATCTGACAGGGCCCCTTTTGCCCTGACCTGGGCTCTTGATGTATTATACACTGCTTGAAGCCATTAATAAAAGTGTCATATAACACAGGTTTATAATATAAAAGACCAGGACACCCTGTCAAAGGCTTTTGCAGCATCCAAAGTGAGGATCAATGTTTGAGTGTTTGTTTTCTGTGAGTAGTCTATTATATTCAGAGTTTGTCTTACATTATCAAATTAATGTCTCTTTGGAATGAAGGCTGTTTGGTGTGGGTCCATAATATGCGGAATAATTTTTGACAATCTGTCTGCCAGGATACTGCTTAATAATTGTTGATTTACATTGAATAAAGTTATTGGTCCATAAGATCCACAGTCAGTAGGATCCTTGCCTTATTTATGTATGACTATAATTTTGGAGCTGCACCAAGTATTTGCCCACTGACTATGATCTAATGCCCAATTAAATGTTTTTTCTAAAATCGGCAGTAATTCTTTATCAAATTCCTTCTAAAATTTGCCTTTGAACTCGTCACTCCCTGGGCATTTACCCTTTTTTAATTTCTTTATTGCTATGCTGATCTCCTCTGACATAACTGGCAAAATCAGGTTTGCATTGTGTTTATCTGTTTTCTGCTGTAGTTTTATTCCGGATAGATATTCTTTCATTTTATTTTGAGGGTGCAGATTATTGTCAGGGCTGCATAATTGTTTGTAGTATTTTGCAAATTCCTGTGCTATTTCCTGTTTACCTTTTACACTTATATTCCTGGTTTGGTCTTTGATAGAATAGAATTTATCTGTTGTTTTTTCGATTTATAGGCCAGGTTTTTCATTGCCTTTGTTCCACTATCAAAGTATTGTTGTTTAGTAAACATCAATGATTTCTCTACCTTTTCAGTTAATAATCAGTCAAATTCTTTCCTTAGTTCATTTAAAGAATGCAAATAAACACAGTTTCCTTTTGCCTTATGCTTCAATTCCAATATCTTTATTGATTGTTCTATTTCCTTGAGTCTTTTGTTCCTCTCTCTCTTTTTATATGAAGCAAATTATATAATTTCCCCTCTCAGTACTGCTTTTGCTCCCTCCCACAGTGTGACCGGTTCAACATCCTCTGTATCATTAATTCCTAAGTAACTTTTAATAGTTGATCTTATTTTAATCTTAAAGTCTTCCATTTGTAACAGGGAGTTATTTAGTCTCCAAACAGTATGACCCACCTCCAGATCAACGTTCAGTTTCATAGTCATTACATTCTATTACCCTTGGTACATGATTAAACATAAAGACATAGTCTAGCCTCAAATATCTACAGTAAGTCTTTGAAAAGAAGGTATAATCTCTTTTTTCAGGTGGAGAGTTCTCCACACATCCATCAGCCCTATTTCCTCAGCTGCTCCTCTAATTATTTTAGCAGCTTGATCTGAGTTATGTTGTCTATCACTTTGTGTATCCATACTTGGGTCCATGATTAGGTATAAGTCACCTGCAATGATTGTTATCCCTCGGCTTTCTGAAACTATTATTTCAACAATCTTTTTGATTAGGTCTGGACCCCCTTCAGGGGGGTTGTAGATATTCATAAATGAAACCATTTCCTCATGAATCGTTCCAAGTACCATTACATATCTACTTTCCTTGTCTGATATCAGCTTTTCCAGCATAAATGCTATTTGTGGCGTTATTAAAATAGCAACTCCTCTTTTTGAGGACTTGTAAGATGAGTAATATGTCTGGGCATTTGTAAGTTTTTCACTGAAGTTTTTCTCATGAACTTAATCACTCTGCAGCTCTATTGTGTCCTGAGTAGGCTTGTGCAACACCTTTATCTCTTCTCTATCAAAGTACGCAGTCTGACTGGTTGGACTGAGTCTCAGTCAGACTAAAGTTGAGATGCTGAAGTGTGATTAAGACATGAAACTTTTTCATGGGAACACAAACACTCAGCTGCTGTTTGAATGGTTGAAAGCTGGAGTTCATGAATCACTGCTCACAGAGTCACGCTGACAAACATTAACATGAACTAATCAGTCAGATCAATTAATCCACTGTAAAAAAAAAAAAACTTTAGATTTAATATTATCACACGACTCACTTACAGCTAGTTTGTCTTTAATATCATAACTGGACAAACACTTCTCAATGTGCTGATGATCATCTTTTAGAGTTATTATTGATTAATGATTGGTACAGTTATAATGTAGTTAATAACTCCATTGAGAGATGAAATGAGGGACTCAACCAGATCCGCTATTTTCTGTCTGCAGCCAGGATCTCTCACCTTATCAGAGAGATGTTAGAGTCAAAACTACTTTTTTGAGTCATTACTTGGTCAAATCTGAACACACATATGTGATACACATATGTTTAGATTCAGGGTGACTTATACTTCACAATGGTATCCTTATCAGTGCTAGTGAGCTTGTGGTGGACATCCATACCTATATTTAACTTCCTTCATGTTGTCTTACCTCATTTTGAATCAGCTTGTGAACACTCTGTCCTTATAAGCTCTGGGGAAATGAATGTTAAACAAGCACACAACAACTTTTAAAACAAGTCCGTTTGTTTGCCAGTAACACTCCTGTCTGGTAACAACTGGAGCTTTTGTAAAAAAAAAAAAAAAGAAAAGAAAAGTTAAACAGATACAAGTAGAAGCCACAGAGACTTGCAGTAACCAGTCACCAGCAACAGCTGTGGAGAGTTAGTATACTGTGTCTGGATCAAATGTGTTTAATTGTCGAGTGCCTGAATTGGTCTATGTTTGATGGAACACACTTCTTGATTTTTTTATTGTTTTTGCGTTGATTTTTTTTCTGTAGGCTTTATAGATAGATTCATGCTTTAAGCAAAACATTAATTTGTCCCTTTGATGGAATATCAATTATTTAATATTCTGTCTGCAAATAAAGATTTTTTTTACTTTCTCATCAGTATTTTTTGTGCGTCTCAGTTATTTCAAACTGATAAGTGAGCTATTATTATGATAATAAGGTTTTCTGATACTGTTATATCCAGTGGTGGAAAGTAACCAAGTACATTTACTCAAGTACTACTTAACTACAACTTTGAGGTACTTGTACTTTACTTGAGTATTTCCATTTTATGCTAATTTATACTTCCACTCCACTACATTTCAGAGAGAAATATTGTACTTTCTACTCCACTACATTTATTTGACAGCTTTGGTTACTTTTTAGATGAAGATTTAACACAATGGATAATATAACAAGCTTTTAAAATACAACACATTGTTAAAGATGAAATAATAATATATCACTCAGAGGGACCAAACCACTACTTTTACTGCAATACTTCAATCTCAAAATACTTATGTACTTTTACTGTGGTAGGATTTTCCATGGTGACTTTTACTTGTTAAGTAGTATTTTTACATTGATGTATTGGTACTTTTACTTAAGTAAAGGATCTGACTACTTCTTCCACCATTAAGGAAAGTGATTAGTGTTTTGATCAGATACTTAGAACCTTTTTTTGGTTTTAGCTACTGTTTCTTTCCTGTCCAGCAGGTGGCAGTAAGTCGCCTTTAAGCTGATTGCCAACCGCAATTAAACCGACATAAGAAGAAGAAGTGTTGCCAGCTAACAATGGCAGCTTTAACGGAGTTACGGATGGATCACATCCCTTCAGACCCGCTGCTGCACATTTTATCCTTTCTGGACTTCAGAGACCTGATACAGTATGTATCCGACAGCAGAGCCCGGTATCTGGAGGAGAAACACGCAGTTTGTCTTAAAATCAAGCGGCTAAAATAACGTTCATTCCCAACGGCAGCGGCTCGTTAGCTCGTTAGCTTAGCATGCAGCTGTTGTTTTTGTGCTAATTTCTGTCAGAAAGTGGCAGAAATTGTTTCTAACAGCTGACACCGGCAGTTATCAATAAACCAGACCGACATGTTAGCTATCATGTCATGTCATGTCATCACAGGGCAGCTCGTAAACAATATGAACATCTTGTTTACAGTTAGCCGCCTGCTAGCAGCAGCTAAGTTTGTTTACGTCAGTGAGCTTGTTCACACTTGTGATGTTTGGTCCAAAAAAATAGTGGAAATGTTCGTTTTTATTTCAAAGGTTTCGTCTGTAGATGTCTTATTATGTCCAAACCAACACAAAGATATTCAATTCACTGTGATGAAGAAGAAACATGAAATCTTCACATTTGAAGATAGGAGCAGCAAATTTATGGATGAATTTGCTCTAAAAATAAAAGACTAAATCGATTGTTTATAATGAAAATAGCTGTCGATTAATTTTCTGTCAATCAATTAATAGATCAAGCGACCAATCGTTGCAACTCTAAACTGTGCGTTACGTATTATTATTATTATAATTATTATTATTACCATTGTTACTATTATTGTTATCATTATGGAATTGAATGAAGTATCTGTATCTACTTGAATACTGTATGTACAGATTTGATGTAACTTACTTAAACTTCCATTTTATGCAATTTTAAAGTCAAATATCACACTTTTTACTCCACTAAATTTATCTGACAGTTTTACTGACCTGTTATTTAACAGATAAAAATGTTATAAACAAAACATATCAGTTAGGGCTGCGATTTAAGATGATTTCCATTATAGATTAATCAGTCGATTTTTTTTGGATTAATTGATTAGCTGTTTGGTCCATAAAATGTCAGAAAATTGTGAAAATTGTCTGTTAGTGCTTCTCAAAGCCCAAGTTAACGTCCTCACATGTCTCTTTTTGTCCACAATTCAAAGATATTCAGTTTACTGTCATAGAAGATTAAAGAAACCAGAAAATATTCACATTTAAGAAGCTGCAGAGAATGTTTGACATCTCTATATGTGTTGTTAAAAATGAATCTCATTGAGTTCATCTTCACAGTTTGGAGTAAAACATCTACATGTGTCCGTCTCTCTCTCTCCACCTCCTGTTATCTGTGCAGCTGTAGTTACGTCAGCAGGAGGTTGAATGAGTTGTCCAAACACAACCCGCTGTGGAAATCCCACTGCTCCAAACACTGGCTGCTGACAGAGTGAGTACCAATATCATCAACTCATGTTGTTGTTTTAAATCTGCAGGAAGCTGTTCATCACTCAGATCCTCACACGTTGTCTTGTGATCAGTTTTAGTTTGTAGATGATGATCTAAACTGTAATCACAGTCAAATAAATGGAATCTGTTGTGTGAAATATCACCTCCGTCTTATTATTTTACCCTGAAATGTGATTTCATAAAAGTCTATTTCTTTATTTTTTATAGGGCTGCAAGTAAAGATGATTATTTAACCGATTTATGTGATTAAATCATATAATTGTTTGGCCAGATGTAACATCTTCCTGCTTTCTGTTGACAAATCGTTTGGAAAAAGTCCAAAAATGAGTGAAAACAGTTTCCCAGAGTCCAAGGTGACGTCTACAGAGATCCTTTTATTGGCTGATTAACAGTCCAAAACTGAAAGATATTCAGTTCACGATGATATAAATAATAAACTTCAATAATAAACCTTATTTGTACAGCACTTTGCTTAAAAATCATGTTTACAAAGTGCTTTACATACAGTAAAACACAAGGAAACAGTGATGTGAAATTACCACAATTAAACTGAATTATAGAAAAGAAAAGACATTTAATAAAACAAGAATATTATTAATAAAAACAGGAATGAAAGGTCATACGATCCAAAAACAGACGGAACTTTACGAAAAACACAAAAAACCCTCATTGGCCCAAAACTCCTGAACGGCAGAGCATAAGGAGGAAGTTAAGAGTCTAACTTCCGCAGGCAGGTCATTCCACAGTCTAGCTGCTTAATAGAGAAGATGCAGCATCTAAACATATAAAACAGACAAAAATAGTAAATCCTCACGCTGGAGGAACTGAATTTTTGGCGTTTATGCTTGAAAAATGATTTAAACGAGTCGCAGATTCATTTCTCGTTCTTTCTTTTCGTTCCACTTTTTAACTTTTTATGATGAAACGTTGAAGGGAAAATGTTTCTGTGACCTCAGATCCTTTAAAAAAACAAACCTTTCTGTTTAGTAGTGAGAGTTTGTGTGGAGGTGGTGAAGCGTATTCTAGCCGTGTGTGTGTGTGTGTGTTTGTGTTTGTGTGCAGTGCGGAGCGGCTGCAGAGCGGCATGTCCTGGTTCTGTCTGTTCAAACAGTACTACAGAGACCTGGGCCGGTACATCCAGTACTACCCGGTCCTGAAGAGAGCCTGGGAGCAGCTCAAGAGCTTCCTGCAGCAGAGGTGTCCTCGCATGATCGCATCGCTCAAAGGTGACGTCGCCACAGCAGGATTTCACTTTTCTTTTCCCCTAAATGTCATCTGAGTGTTTCTCTGTTGAGCTGCAGGTGGAAGTATAGTAACTGATAGGTAAAAATTACCAAATAGACTGAGGTTGTTTGAAGTCAAGCGTCTCTTTAATCTCTTTAATTAAGACACGGAGAGTACGCAGAGTCTCCGTGGAGAATTCTGACAAGACAAAGGAAAGACACTAGTATATATTGACGGCCTTGATGCCCTGGGAGGCACCTCTAGTTGTTTACAGATTCCTTCTAACAGCCCCAGACAAAACTTTACAGAGCTCTCACTTTCACATGATGACCATGATGTCCATATGTCTATTATAGTGTTCCCCTCAAGGCCCTGCCGCCAAATACATACATACATATGACCATACCTACTTAACTAATACATGAATTTTTCTATCAGTAACAAAAAGAGGCACTAAAAAGACTGTAACGTTGAAAGATATCTACTTGATTTGACTCATTTGGTAGTGAAGCTTCATATTAGCTTCAGATAAACTTTTAAATACAGAAGAAAAGGTGTTTAAATAGTTGTGTGTTTGTTTTGTTCAGAGGGCGCCACAGAGGTGGAGCTTAACGACATCGAGGCTCAGATCGGCTGCAGGCTTCCAGACGACTATCGCTGCTCGTATCGCATCCACAACGGACAGAAGCTGGTGATCCCGGGGTCAGTAGCAACCATGATGGAGTCTCCCTGACGCTGCTCATGTCCTGTCTAACCTCCACCTGTCTGTCTGTCTGTCTGTCTGTCTGTGTGTCTTCAGGCTGATGGGCAGCATGTCTCTGTCCAACCACTACCGGTCGGAGGTGCTGCTGGACGTGGAGACGGCGGCCGGAGGTTTCCAGCAGAGGAAGGGGATGAGACGCTGTCTTCCGCTCACCTTCTGCTTCCACACCGGACTCAGCCAGTACATGGCTCTGGAGCCCGCCGAGGGACGCAGGATGTTTGAGAGCTTCTACCCCTGCCCCGTCCGTAACACTTCCTGTCTGCCTTCCTTTCAGAATAATAGAATAGTGCTTCACTGAGAGGAAAAGAGCGTTAAAGATAGAGTTCAGACTGTGAAGATAAACCAGTGAGATTCATTTTAGAGATATCAAACATTCTCTGGTTCCTTCAGTGTGACTGCTTTTAATTAATTAATTGTTTTTAAAGTTGTAAATTAATTGCTTTAAAGTTTTTAAAGCAAAAATGCTCAACATCCTCTGGTTCCAGCCTGTGAGGAATATGAGTAATTGCTGCTGTAAGGCTACAACTGATGATTATTTTCATTATCTGTTAATTTGTTGATTAATCGTTTCCCAAAACCCAAGATGACGTCTTCAAATGTTTTGTTTTGTCCACAACACAAAGATCTTCAGTTTACTGTCACAGAGACGAAAGAAACCAGAAAATATTCATATTTAAGAAGCTGAATCAGAGAATAAGGAGTTAATTTTTTTTAATGACTCCAAACGATTAATCAGTCATATGAGAATAGTTAGAGATTAATTTAATAGTTGGTAACTAGTTGATGAATCAGCTAATCGTTACAGTTCTAATGATCTTTAATTGTAGAGTTCAAACTAGATTTGAACACTGAATTCTTCCCTAAATCTCACTTTTCCTGCTAAAAAAATGTAACATAATGTAAAAAACATATCTGCACATAATCATCAGTTATGAAAGAAAAAAACATCAGAAAATTAACATTAATTTTATGATAATTAACTGGAGGCTAAAATAAAAAACATCTGTTGAAACTAGTAGAAGTTTTAGTTTCATATTGTGTCTCTCTGGCATATTTATCATATATGTGATGAAACTCTTCAGCAACACAAACTCTCATTTTTTTAAAAACGTTTGATCACGTTGGTTCTTTTTTTCTTTTCTTCCAGGATCAGACGGCTCAGGATCCTTCAGCCATCGACATGTTCATCACAGGTCGGTTTGTTTTTATCTCATCTGTCAAACCTTTTATTCTCCAAAACCTTCACCCCTCCAGATCCTGGAGCATCAGTGCTGTTGCTATGGTTACCTGCACGTTAACATACTTTAAACACTGATGTAGAAAGTTCTTCAGCTGTCGATCTGAACTATGATTGAGATGTTAATTAAAACAATTAGTTAATAATCAACTAAATATATTTTAAACTAAAATGCAAAAAAATATGCTGGTTTCAGCCTCTAAAATGTGATGATTTGCTGCTTTTCTTTGTCTTATATGACAGTAAACTGAATATTTTGGGGTTTTGTACTGTTGATCAGATAAAACGAGACATTTAAAGACGTCTCCTTTGACTCTGGGGAATTATAATGATCATTTTTCACCATTATTGACATTTTATAGACAAAACAATAAAATAGATTCATTGAAAAAGATATCTACAAATTAATCAGAAATGAAAGTATCATTAGTTGCAGCCCATCTCTACCTGTGGCCATTTTAAAAAATGCAACTGTTGTGAATTTGTTCTTGAGTGTTTTAACGAGGAACATCTCTGATTGGTGTCATGAAAAAGGTGAAATTAAGACTCACTTTTACAGTTTTTACAGTGAAATCATCTGGTTGTTAATGATTTTCTTTCATTTAAATGACATTTTCTTCAAAAAGTAGTGAAGAATAAAAGGTCACGGTTCCCAGAGTCCATCCTGACGTCTCCAGATGTTTTTATTTATCCGACCAACAGTCCAAAACACAAAGATATTCAGTTTACAAAGTTCAATCCACACAGTCTCTCCTGAGCCATGACCAGATGATTAAAGGAAAAAAGACAAAATCTCTGACAGTTTACTTTTTCTTATTTTTGCTTTTTTCTTCTTGTGAAATAAATATTAAATAACAGAGTCTCTAAAAATGTAATTTTGCAAATTTTGCGTTGGAGTTTTGCATGAAAACAAACTGTTTTTGTGTTCAGGTTCCTGTTTCTTAGAGTGGTTCACGACTTACGTCCACAACGTCGTCACGGGAGAATATCCGATCATCAGAGACCAGATCTACAGGTGACTGAAACCGCAAACAGGAACTTATACAAAAATCATTCTGGAAATATTTCACTTGCTTGTATTGATCAGAACGAGAACTTTACTCATGTTTTTTATCCAATCAGTTGAACATTAACTGACTACTGAGAAATAGTCTGAGCTAACGATGTCATTTTTTAATCGAAATTCCAACTGTTGTTGTGGGAAAAATGTAATATTTGAACTGTAATGACCTGTTCCAGTTTAAAGTTTAGAGTCTGACTGTTTGAAGTAGTTTTCCTTGTTATCCAGCAGACGGCGTTCTTAAAATTCACCATCAGCTCTTTGACAGTCAGTAAACTAAAGCTCATTAATAGAAATGGAGGAAGACGGTAGCGACCAACGCCGTGCTCATCAGATAATTACACCAGTGTGTAGTATTTTGGGGGCAACAAAGATCAGGCTGTTTGCCAACATTGTAAAAATATATTGCAGATCATTGGCTATCATACCACACAAGTAGAGCTGGGTATCATTTAAAAAATACCAGTACCAATACCAGTACCGATAACCAGTAGAGTGCTTCATTCTACTTCTTTCGACAGGCGTGTAGTTTTTACTTTCACATGTTTTGGCGGCATCTCGGCACGCTGAACTGCATCTACATCAAACACACCTGCTCGACTATGGGTTGTAGCTGCTGCGGTAGTCGACCAATCACACGTCACATTAAATCAACGCCTGCGGTGATTCGCTGTGAGCAAAACTATACAAATAGTCTTTTTTTTTTTTTTTCTAGATCTGGGTACAAAAAGGATCAAATGCAGGTATCATTTGACTGGAGAAGTTTCAGTACTACTTGCTACTGGGTTACTTACTCTTCACAGTCACAGGAAGTTGTGACAGCTCCAGTCCGCTTGTTGGTGTCGAGCAAATAATTTCCCGTTAAGCTCGTTAAAATAAAATAAAACATCTGAACGTTTTAGACTTTACGTTCTCTTTGTAATAACGATTGATTTAGTTTTTGTTTGTAGTGTTTAACTGTTGGTTCCGTCTGCAGGTATGTGCACGATAAGAGCTGCGTGATGACCACCGATGACATCACCGTCTCTGTTTCTACTTCCTTTCTGCCAGAGCTTTCCTCCGTCCACCCGCCACACTTCTTCTTCACCTACCGCATCAGGTACCCGTCTGTCCGTAGACGCCGTTCTCCTCGGAGTCCGCCTCGCGTTGTGTTTTTTAACGAATCTGTGTTTTTTTCAGGATAGAGATGTCGAGCAGCGCGTCACCCGAAGCCGCCTGTCAGCTCGACAGCCGCTACTGGAAGATCACAACCTCCGACGGCAACGTGGAGGAGGTCCAGGGGCCCGGCGTGGTCGGTACGCCGCTCGCATCACATGACCACCTCCGCTAGTGGACTCTGATCGGCTAAGACGAGCTGCTGATATTATGTCTGTGTGTGTTTGTGTGCAGGAGAGTTTCCAGTCATGACACCTGGAAAAGTCCACGAGTACGCCAGCTGCACCACCTTCTCCACCCCGTCAGAGTACATGGAGGGTCACTACACCTTCCACAGACTGGGTACCTGAAGCAGCTCTTTAATTAATAACTTAACAAAGACATAAAATACCAGATCAAAGCGAGCTAGACCAATAGGATTGAAAGATAAAATACATTTGCACTAAAACACAGATTAAAAATAAACATATTTACGAGCAGCTGGAGACATGACGTGTGATTATTATTCTGATGTTTGTCTCTTTGTTTTAGCCAATAAGGAGGAAGTTTTCCACGTGGCCATCCCTCGCTTCCACATGGTGTGCCCCCCCTTCAGAGAGCCAGTGGTTCGAACGGTAAAGCCGGCAGAATGCTGCACTTTTAATAAACCTTGTTTCCTGAAAGTATCTTTAGGCTAAAATCATGAAATCCATCTTTCGAGCCTTCGTAAACCTAAAAGCGTCTGATGGTAGATTAACGAACGACTCCTGAACACTCGGAGGCTGAGAGCATCTGAAGGAGCTGCAGCAGGAAGTTTACTTTCTTAAACCGGCTTCCACCCAGGAGCATTATTATAATAATAATTATAAAGACTGTAGACTGTTTACTGCACATTAAAAAGCTCTTAACACTCGCTCTTAGTGACACTTTGGGAAATGTGTGTAGCAAGTTTCATAGAAACGCTCGCAGGAAGCACTCTGAACCTCTGAGATCAATTATTATCAGGAAACAAGACCCAGATTTACTACAAATACAAGTTAATCATGTTATGACTTTATTTTGCTTTTGATGAACTTGGTTAAAGAAACAAACTGTCCTTTTCAGTTTGTTTGTTACTATAAAAGCAACATGAGCATAGATTACATTTGATTCTTGACGGTGTCTCATATCGAATGATAGAAAGTAACTTAAGTACATTTACTCAAGTACTGTAGTGAAGTACAGTTTGAGGTACTTGTACTTTACTTGAGTATTTCCATGTGATGCTACTTTCTACATTTCAGAGGGAAATATTGTACTTTCTACTCCACTACATTTATTTGACAGCTTTAGTTACTTTTCAGATGAAGATTTGACACAATGGATAATATAACAAGCTTTTAAAATACAACACATTGTTAAAGATGAAACCAGTGGTTTCCAACCTTTTTGTCTTTTGACATCTTACAAAAAGCAGTGTGTAGTCGGGGTCACATTTCACATGTCTATGAGTTGTTAACAGCTCCACCAAATAGTGATTTTTCCCTCTAAACTTCTCACATGCTTTCATTTCAATAAATGTTCAAATGATCCAATATTTCAGCAAAAATCAAAGATTAGAGAAAAAGTCCAAAAACTGAAAACAGATTTGTGTATCAGAACTTTTTTCTTCTTTCCTCTCCCATTAATCATCTCACCACCCCTCAGATTTATCTGCTGACCCTTTGGAGGGGCCCGACCCCTAGGTTGGGAACCACTGGACTAAACTAGCTAACTGTATATAAAGTAGTGTAAACTAGCTCCACCTCCAGCAGCTACAACAGTAACATGCTGCTCTAACACTGATGCTTCACTATTAATAATCTAATGATGTCATATATAATAATATATCAGTCAGAGGGACCAAACCACTACTTTTACTGCAATACTTTAACTACATCAAGCTCATAATACTTATGTACTTTTACTGCAATACTTTAACTACATCAAGCTCATAATACTTATGTACTTTTACTGCAATACTTTAACTACATCAGGCTCATAATACTTATGTACTTTTACTGCAATACTTTAACTACATCAAGCTCATAATACTTATGTACTTTTACTTGTATTGTAGTATTTTTACATTGCTGTATTGGTACTTTTACTACAGTGAAGTATCTGAGTACTTCATGTCTCCTCCTACAGAAGCCATCGACCAGTTACACGTCTCGCTTCGACGACCACGACGATGACGGCGAGTACTGCGACGGAGACGGCGATGACTTTGGTGACCTGAGAGGAATCAACATGGCCGCCTTGGAGGGGGCGTGGTGCCCTCGACACATCTGACCTCAGACCCCCCCCCCCCCCCCCCCCCGTCCTCGCTGAAGTGTTGTCATGGAAACCGGATGGACTGTCAGTTATTCAGGGCTGATTGACAGTCAGCAGGGGATTCTGGGACAGGTAACCAGAAGCCATACACGGGACAGAATCGCATCGCCTTCCAGCTGTCAATCAAACGAATGAAACAAACAAACAAAAAAAAAAAAAATTGTGAATGAGGTGCAGTTTTATAGAAAATATACGTTTCTTGTTTAAACTTTACTGATGTGAAACTGTTGGATAAGCTCGGACAAGAAGGATAAGACGGCGACGTCGTCTCCTTCGCTCTAAAGGATTATCCCTGATGTTTGTGGCGCCCCCGTCGATTTATTTCTGAAGCAAAGCAGGGACACAAAGCAACTTCCAGTTTAGATGTAAACATTGTGGGACGTGTGGGATAATCTCTGAAGCACCCGTAAGTGTTTCTGTAAAAAAAAAAGCTCCTCGTCAGAATGTGGATGTTATTTTTATTCGTAGAGTCTAAGATTGGTGCTCAAAGTGCCGCGGTTCCTCTTCATCAGAAGGTTCCAGGTTCTTTAAATCTGTGGTTCCCAACCTGGGGGTCGAGGCCCCCTACAAAGGGTCGCTGGATTAATCAAAGGTCAAGATAGGATACAAAAAAAAAAAAAAGCATACACATAAAACACAAAATTGTGATTTTTTTTTTTTTTTTTCAAGCTTTTTTCTAATGTTTGCTTCAGTTCTTGTGGATTTCTGTATTTTACCTCATCAAGCCTCTAAAAGTTACAAAATAAGTTCTCTCTCTAGAGCTGCAGGTACAGAAGATTAATCAGCAGCTGAATAATCGTTTTAGTCTTTTTTTTTTTAAGCATAAACGAGAAAAATAAGCTGGTTTCAGCCTCTCAGATGTTCTGATTTGTTGCTGTTCTGTGTTGAACATGATGATAAACTGAATTAGGAATGTTAGTAAAACAAAACCAGACATCTGAAGATGAAACCTTGAACTGTGCGGAATTTTAACGGATATTTTTCACTATTTTCTGACATTTTATGGACAAAAAAAACCAATGAATGAAGACGGTAATCGATAACTTAACCGGTAGACGACATGTGACGAAGAGTCGCAGCGAGACTTTGTTTTATTTTAAGGTCTCACATGTTGGAAAATCACTGCTTTAAAAGATCTTAAAGCTCTTCTTCACTGCAGGAACAGAATCCTCCCGGTGTTTTACGTTAAGAGACCGACTCTGCTGCTGCTGGTAGCGATTTTTCTTTCACTTTAATGACATTTTGCTTAAAAAATAGCAAACTGAGAGCTGACGTCTTTAAACGTCTTTATTTATCAGACCAACTGTCCAAAGCACTAAGATATTCAGTTTATATCAATATAAAAACAGATAGTTTGCAACCAGTGTTTCACATTTTTGCTCAGAAAACTAATAAATCTGAGCTGTAATCAGATGTTTAAAGTTTTATCTTTGTTTAATAATATAAATATTAAATATACTTTATACTTTGAACTCTTCAGGTTTCTAAATGAAATGTCCCTGAAACGAGGTCACGAGTAGCTTTATTTTTAACTTAATTAATTTTTAACACTAATTAACTTAAAAACTACTTAAGTGACCAGTTCATCCAACACTACGAGATAAAACTTTATACAGCAGCTTGTGATTCTTTATTTTTCTAAACTTATCACATCTCCATAACATTAACAGACAGTATTTCTGCTGTTAACTCGCCATCGATGGATCGATTGTCTGTAAAATGTCAGTAAAAACACTAAAATGCTCGTTTTAACATCCCACAGCGACGCCGTCAGATGAAGAAATTCAGTTTACTGTCGTTTATGACAAAGAAAAGCATCAAATTGTTGATTTATTTTGCTAATTTTGCTTAAAAATGATTAAAAATGATTATCAATATAGTTGTAGATTATTTTTCTGTCAGTCATTGCAGCTCCAGATAAAATGTTACATAGTTAAAAGTATTTTAATCATAAAACTGACTTGACGTGAACGCAGCATAAATTTATTTCCAGAAACGTAAGCTGAGCGCAGAACAAACAGAGATTTATGCATAAATGTTACTTTAAAGTTCCTGCAGAGGAAAACAAACATATTTCCTGCTGTTGATTGAGAATCATGTATATTCTGCTCTCGTTCTCTCTGGAACAGGAAGCAGAATGTGAGCTGAGGGTTTCTAAGTTGTTTTGTGCTTCAAACGTTGTTTTTCTGAAACTTTTTTTTGAGTTTAATCACACGAAGCAGATTTCTCTCTCTCTCTCTTTTCTCTCTCTCCGTTCGGGAAGCGATGACGTGTGTCGTGTCGTCACGCTCTGATGTGATTGGTGGATTTGTTTTGTATGTTTTTGGCTAAATAAATAACAAAATTATTCACAGCTGCAGACTCACTGCTGTCTGGTTCACCTGAAACACACAGAAACCAGCTGAACACACACTTTCAGTTCTCACTCATCTGTTTAACAGCATATTAATTTAATAAAATTCATTGATCAGTATATTAATGTCTTAAAGATGTGTTATTTAAAAAAAAAGTGTATTTTTTGAATCAAGAAGTGTTCATGCTAGTGTTGATTCAATAATACGTGTAATTTTATGCAGTTTCCTACATTTTAAAAAAAGTATTTTGCACATTTAATGAGATTTATACGGAGGCCCCGAAGTGCTGAACACAACAAAACAAACCAACATTTTAAAAAACACAAGAAAACAGAACAGAAAATCACAAATCAGAGACAACACACATAAGACAAATTGTGCAAAATGTTGTGTTTTGCACCTCGAGGCCGCCGTAGATCTCTTAAACAACACGTTTGTCATAAATCAGTTATAAAACATCAAAATGTGCTGAATTCTTTCTACAACTTATAAACTTTCTTGCTGTAAATCCTTTTGACCAGCAGGTGTCTCCATAATCAAGTGATTTATAATCAAGTGATTTAATAACAGAACATTCAAGAAGCCACATTTATATATATAAAAAAAAGACCTTTATTGATTATTGATTATTGATTATTGAACAGGATTGTTTGGTCTCATTTTTCATCGCTGACGTCAGAATGTAACGAACTGTAAACTAGTTTTGTGTGTTTCATCAGAAACAGAAGCGAAAGGAAACTCGTGCAGGTCGTTCCCCCTCTTCTTCTTCTTCTTCTTCTCTCCCTTTCATTCATCCTCCTCTTCCTCCTGCTCTTCCTCCTCCTCTATCACCCTCACTGTCCTTCTCCTCTTCCTCACCCCTCTCGTCTCCTCCACTTCCTCCCTCTCTTCCCCCTCCTCGTGCTCCTCGTGCTCCTCCTCCTCTTCCCCCCCTCCCCCTCCTCCTCCTACTCCTCCCCCTCCTCCTCCTCCTCCTCCTCCTGCTGCTCCTCCTCCTCCTCCACCTTCCTCCTCGCGGGCATTGCAGCGGCTGCAGTGCCTCCTGAAGCCTCCCAGGAAGTGGGACCTGAAGCAGCAGAAGGGGCAGGCGAAGCGTCCGGGCCGGTGAGCCGCTCCGATGTGCTGCTGCAGCCGGCTGGGCAGGAAGAAGGAACGCTTGCAGTCTTTGCAGCCGTACGGACGCTCGACGTCGTGACAACGAACCACGTGACTGATGGCGAAACCTGCAGCGACACACACACACCAGGTGAGGAGGAGGAGGAGGAGGAAGAGGAAGAGGAGGGTTAATCCAAAATACTTCATCTTATAATGAGAGAAGGTTTAATGAGATGCTTTTATTCTTGTAATAATTTATCTACAGTTGTACAGATTAATCGATCAGCTGATCAACAGAAAATTAATTATCAACTATTTTGATACTCGATTAATTGTTTGGAAAACGTCCAAATTCTCTGATTCAGCTTCTCAAATGTGAATATTTTCTGGTTTCTTTAGTCTCTATGACAGTAAATCTTTGTTTTGTGGACAAAAACGACATTTGAGGACGTCATCTTGGACTCATTGATCAACATTTTCTGACATTTCATGGCCCAAACTAAATAATCGACTGATTAATTGATCATAAACTACAGTATGAGAGGAAGAATGATGAAAGAGCAGGTTGTTGCCTCAGAAACAGAAAAGTTTGAGCACCTTTGAGTTTGGTTTTCCAGCCGCAGATGAGGCAGACGAAGCGGTTGGAGATGAAGCTGACGACCTTGGCCGTGGCCTTCATCTCCTCCTGCAGGAGCTCTCCGCTCAGCCCGACCACCTCCTCCTCCTCCGCGCTGCAGGTGGCGGCGGCGCCGTCTCGTCTGATGGCCTGGGCGGCGTACGCTTTGGGGATGTCGTGTTTCCGCACCACGTGGTTGACGCCCAGAGATTTCAGCTTGTTCTTCCAGCCGCAGATCAGACAGCGGTAACCGGCGCCGTCGAACATCAGCACGCCTTCGCCTCCTTCGCCGTCAGGTTTAACTGACTCGCTCCCCTCGGCCTCCTCCTCCTCAGCCTCGCTGCTCCTCTTTCTTTTCAGAGAGTCTTTCTCCTCCTCCTCGCCTTCCTCCCCCATCTTCTCATCCCCCTTCTCGCTTCCTTCGTCTCCCCCCTCCCCCTCGACCCCGCCCCCCTCCCCCTCGGCCCCGCCCACCTCCTTCTCGTCCACGCAGTGTTTGGAGATGATGTGTTTGTACAGCTTGGCGAAGTCTCGACAGGTGTAGAAGCAGTCGGAGCAGTGGAACAGCCGGGCGGTGCTCTGGTACATCAAGATGTTGCCGAGGCGACCGACCGCCACGCCGTCCAGGCTGGCGGGGTGAGTGGCGGCCATGTGGGACAGCTGGTGGGCGTGGCTCTTGGAGAAATGGCCGCAGATGGGGCACTGGAGGTGCGCCGCCACGCCGCCGCCCACCTCACCTCGAGTCTGTATGATAACAGACATCAGCGCCGCCTGAGGAGACGTAAATAAAGACACATTGAAATGAAAGCTGGAGTCTGATGACTTATTGATCATCATGAGCTCATTTAACGTAGAACTTCTTCATTCAAACTATGAAAATGATCAGCTTCAATTATTGATACGATGCTTTAAAGTTGAACCTGCAGACTTTCCTCATGATGTTTATAGTCACGAGGTAATGCCCATTATTTTATAAAATGTTACAGACTAAATGATTATTGATTAGGACTACAACTAATGATTATTTTCCTTATCAATTAATCTAATTTGGACCTGTTGGGAATAAAGAGACACATTTGATGGACATTTTTTGCTTGTTTTTGACATTTTATGGACTAAACAGCTGAAACAATTCACTGATTAGTTGATCTAAGAAAAAAAAGTGTTTTTAAGTGAAAAAGCTCAACGTTCTCTGGTTCCAGCTTGTGAGGGGATGTGAATAATTGCTGCTGTAAGGCTGCAACTAAGGATTATCAAATAATCGATTAGTTTGGTCCTTAAAATGTCAGAAAATGGTATAAAATGTGGATCAGACAACATAATGATATTCAGTTTACTAAAGAAACCAGAAAATCTTCATATTTGAGAAGCTGGAATCAGAGAATTTGGACTTTTTTTCTTAAAAAATGACTCAAGCGGTGAATCGTTTATCAAAACAGTTGGCAATTAATTTAATAGTTGACTAATCAATGAACTGATTAATCGTTGCAGCTCTGATGATCTTCAGTGTTACTTAGGTGAGTTTTTACAGGTAATTTGCCCAGTTTTTGATTCTGAGGTGTCAGTCACATTGTAGAGTTCAAACTAGATTTTTATCAGGAAAAAGGAGCAGATTTAGATGAGAATTACTAAATAAATAAATGGATTTTAATTCCTGATGATCAAAATACTTAAAGCATCTCTGAGCTGAAGACTCATGAAACAAATCTTCTCCAAACTGTATTTACACTAACAAACATCTTCCAGGTAAATATTTTAGCTGAGTACTAAAGTTGAACCTTGAAATGATTATTATGTTATTATAGTAACAATTTTTTTTAATTATTATGATAAAATAACGTGATCAACTTCTGAGCTGCAGCGTTTTTTTTTGTTTCACAGCAAAACATATTTCATGACAAATGTGAACAAAGTGACAACTAATCGATTAGTAATTGCATCTTTAACTGATAATGTACATAATTATCAGTAGCAGCCTTTTTCAGGATTTTGTGTTTATCTGAGTCGAAATGACTCCTGCAGCTTTTATTTTTTACTCCACACAGCAGACAAACTTCTCTACATCAATACACTTCCAACTTTAACCAAACTTCGTTTATATTTCTGTAGTTTTTATAATCAAAACTAGATCGTTGACACAGTGACACTCGGTCAGAACTGACACTTGTCCCTTCAGTAAGTTCACGGGTTCAGACCTCATCGCTGCTTCACGCTTTAAATGGAATAACGGACCGCAGCTAATAGGCTAACTCTCCGGATAAAAACTGCATTTTAACCTTCTTTTCCACCCACCTGCCTGTCCCGCCGGCTGTGTTTATCTAAACTAAAGCTCCTCAACCTGAACTGACAGAAGAATCAAGCAGAGGATTTATTTGAACCGTTTTAAGTCTTCATATTTGGACAAAACATCGTGCAGCTTTAGCTCGCCGAAACGCTGCAGTTCACTTCCTTATTTACCTCCAGCAGAGCCAATCAGCTCGCTCCAGCCTGATGTTTTAACCAATCACAGTCATTCTTTGAACCACGCTCCCCCCCGTTGCTGCATTTTATCGCGAGATCTCAGTTCTGCCTTATATTCACAGGGATTTCTTTTTTTGTCATATTTTAAAGACACAAGACAGAAAATAAATGAATTTTCATGAAGATAAAACCATTTACAACATCATATTATTTCAAATAAAATACCATAAAAGTTTTTTGCTGGGAAATTGATTTATTTTATATATTTTATATAGTTTAAGAGTTTGTTTTTGTTTTTTCTTCATTTTTTTCTTCTTTTCTTTTAAGTGCATATGTATGTTTAATCCTTTTCTCTTTGTGTAACTATAATACATACAATAAAATATATCAAAAATCACTCTAAGGACTAAGGGTTTATAGCTCCTGATGGTTTGATTTATCTATCAAATTAGATTTTCAGTTTTGTTTTATTTGCACAAATAACAAAACAAAAAAGTGTTTAAATCATAAGAGATTCATTTAAAAAAGAAAAGGATTGTGTTTGGTGGGATTAAAAAAAACATACAGGCTTATTGGAAAAAAAGATATAAAACAAAAACAACTAAATAGATCAAATCAATGTAAAAGGCAATCAGGTAGTTGCTTGACATGCTAAAAACAAAAAATCATATTTCCTTAAGAGACTCACATTTTACTGAACAGCACAGAACAATCGATAACTGTACCATGAATCCAAATAGTGAGCTCAATACCTGCAGGAAGTTTGTGTAAAACTACAAATTTTGAGAACAGATTTCCTGTGAATATTGTGATGCACCAGAGACAAATTTTCCTCTCATCTTTAGAAACTTTATATAGAAACTTTCTATGTCTGTATTATAATTTTCAAAAATTTTTAACTATCATATAATCATAAAAATGTTTGGCAAGCAGCCTCAAGATGCTAAAACTATGTAGTAAAACATATATATATATATATATATATATATATATATATATATTTAATTGAGAGCATGAATTATTACATTTAGAGTATTAATTATTATATCAAGAGCACAAATCTTTAATTTGAGAGCACAAATTATATAATTAGAAATCGTAGTGCTCAGAATGTGTTCGGTGGTGCAGTCTTAAATATTTTGGCATCAATAAACTTCCATACAGTTAATAAACCACTGATGCACACCAGATTTATGAAATCTTATTACATAACAACATGACGCAGGTTTGAACACAGATGGAATATTTTTATACATGATGTAACTGGGTTATATTGTGTGTGTGTGTGTGTGTGTGTGTGTGTGTGTGTGTGTGTGTGTGTGTGTGTGTGTGTGTATCCAGGGCACACTAAGGTGATTAATGAAGCTATTTCTGTCTGGAGAAGCAGATACCTGCAGGGAGGAGGAGACTACATCTCCCAGCAGCACTCTGGTATGACATCATCTTTCACTCAGATTGACCTTTTTTTTTTCTCTTAAAGCTCTAAAATGTAAAAACAACTAGACCTATGTTCTATATTTTGTTGAGTTGTGTGATTACATTATCACAAATGTTTCCAACACTTTTCAAACCCAGAGAAATTTTAATTTAATTTAATTTTTTATAATTTTAATCATGTAACGGTCCGTTTCATTTGGTCCCCTGTCAATGGCGTCATACCTCCTCTACCAAAGTGTATACAAGAACAAGAAGCATACGTTTTACACACATTTTTATGATAAACTTTAGATCATTCATCCTTTTTAGCTGTATCTTTTAACCAGATGAAGGATTTTAGTCATCTGGATCTCAAGTTATCAGAAAAACAAGCTGAGCAAACGTTAGCAGCAGCTCAGCTAATGGCCTCTGTTGGAGGTCCTCTTTCTGCCATACAGCGTCGGAGAAAAACTGATTTTTAACGTAAAACTGCTTTACTCACTATTGTATTCCCTGTGTATGTTTGCTCTGGAGAGCAAACATACCTGCTGAACATCTGGATCTTAAGTTATCAGAGAAACAAGCTGAGCAAACGTTAACTGCAGCTCAGCTAGCAGCCCCTCCGGACGTCCTGTGTCCACCGAACAGCGTCGGAGAAACACTGATTTTTTTAACGTAAAACTGCTTCATTGGATCCGTTTGTTTTGGAGAGGAGGAGACCTCTGATAATTCAGCTCCCGATAAAAACATCCTGAACGATGAACGCTGAAGGAATCCTGTCAGGGAGAAGCTGGTTGTTTAAATGAAGACTACAAATGATCCCATAATACTTCACATCGTCATCACACTCCGTCTTTTGTTATTGTTTTGATTGAGAGACACCTCGCGCCCGAAATTACATATTGTGCCTTTAACACGAACATCAAAAACATTTGTCACATTAAAGTATCACAACACCAAGACGCACCTGAGGACGTTTTATTAAACTACAAAATATCTCAAAAACTACAGTTTCCTGCTCCACAGAGATTTTAATAGCTTCACATCTTTTCTTGTAACGCCACCCTCAGGACAAAGTTTACATTTTTATCTCCACAACTGCTAAAACTCACGAATAGATAAATCACCAGGATGTTGTTGTTGAGGCTGTAATGAACATGGCAGCCTCCAGAGGGCGCCAGCAGGACTTAAGATGGCTAATTTTGTTTAAAGGGGAAATGTTCAGCTTTTGTTGTTTTCTGTTATTTATTTCCTGTTCTGATGTCAGATTTTAAACGTGGTCAAAGTTACAAAACTTGAGGTGAACGTATGTAGAAATGCTTCCTGCAAGTCAAAAGTCAGGGCTTCAGCCTGCTGTGACGCTTCGGTTGCCATGGTTATTCTTGTAATTTTCTGTTTTTTTCTCGTAATATTCCAACCTTTTCTTATATATTATCAAAACTTTTTTTTCTGGCATTATTCTGACTTTTTCTCGTAATATTACAACTTTTTTTCATGAATTATTACAACTTCCTTTTTCAGTAATATGTCGTCCCATAAATGATCCGATTCAGCTCCAACATGTACGGATGGATTTGAGAAGTTGACATTTGGAGTAAAAAAGGAGAAAAAGAAGTGAAATCCTGCCACTATAGTTTGTTTACGTAAGCTTCCTGAAAGCTGACCAATCAGAACAGAGTGGGCTCATCAGGAGGCGGGGCCTTAAAGAGACAGGAGCTAAAACGGCCTGTTTCAGACAGAGGCTGAACTGAGGGGCTGCATAAAGGACCAGTAGAAGATAAATAAGGAGTTTTTAACTGGAAATCATGCAAAGATATTACAGTAGAGCCCCAGAATATAAATATATAAAGCTGGAAATGTGCAGAATATGTGTCCTTTAAAAAAGGGATTTTGGCACAAAGAAAATGTTACAGCCTAATAAATGACATCAGATTTGGCTTCTGTGTTGACGGTTTGCAGCAGAATTGGACCAAAGTCAAAGAATTCATCATCTTCAGGTCAGAGGTCAGCTGGTATGGAGAGAGAGAGGGAGGAGAGAGGGAGTGATGGGAGAGCGAGGAGTGGTTTGAGCAGAGCGAGCGAGGAGGGAGAGGAGAGGGAGGGGGTTTTTTATTTTGGTAGAAAGAGGGAGGGGAGAGAGAGGAGAGGAATCTGAGTGTGTTTGAACTTGTGTTTTCCTTCAGTCTTTGTTAGCTGGGATTCACTTTAACACACACTCTGTCTCACACACACACACACACACACACATGCGCTGAGCGACGGTGGGTGGGCGAGCGAGGACGACATGCTCTGCTTAAAAGGTGAGAGAGAATGCATGAAGAAGTTTAAAATATTGCAAGACAAAGAGTGTGTGTGTGTGCTTTTATACTGCATGTGTGTGTGTTGCATGTTTCTTGCCAAAAAACTCTGAAGACTACAGCAGCTGTGTGTGTGTGTGTGTGTGTGTGTGTGTGTGTGTGTGTGTGTGTGTGTGTGTGTGTGCAGATGTAGGTCATTTTGTCCGCTGGCTGTCAGGACTCTGTTAACACACACACACACTGTTATCTCCATAACCTTTCTGCAGAGTGTGTGTGTGCTGCAAGATGAATTCGGTGGGGTTGGCAGCAGGAAAGCAGGTCGAGAGAGCTTCATTTTGAGTAGAGAGAGAGAGAGAGAGAGATTATTAACCCTGTCAGTCCCAGAACAAACACTAGTCAAGTTTCAAACCAAATGTAGCTCAAATTTAAATCTGCAAAAGAAAATGCAAATGAAAGCTTGTTTTCATCCACTAGTGTACAGTGAATATTAGGACACGGGTATCGTTAGGATTGAATTTATTTATGTGTTTAATAAAACATATTGTCTCTACTGCAGCGGCGTCACTGCATAAACTCAGTAATATCTGCCTGGAAACAAATGTTCCTGTAATTAAAACACTGACTGATGTTTAAAAAGCATGTTTAACATAGAAAACTGCAGCCGAGTTTACGTCCAAATTTGCAAAAACAGTCAGCAAATTAAAGCTCGTTGGAGGTAAAACAGCAGGTGGCGCTAATTCTCTGGTCGGTGCCATTAAACCGTTGCAGAAGAAGAGGACACAACGAGATGACGTCATAATTAAAAGAGCGGCAGTCAAAGCTCGAACGATGGAAAACCATGTGGAAAACATGATGGAAACGTTTACAGTCTCCTCGTCGCTGAGTGTGTTTCCATCTGCCTGTTTTTATTCGCATTTTGAATACGTGCATAAAAAAAAAAAAAACCTGAGTGGAAACGCCAAAAAAAATCTTTAAATATGTGTAAAAAGTGTTTCTTGCTGTCTGAGGAGTAAAAAGAGACAGAAACATCAGATCTGTGTTGCACATTTTCTTCAGAAATATTTGATGTAAATAATTTGTTTTATTCGATTTATGATGAATTGTAAATATGTAGAATTTCCTTTCTGAAGGTTTCAGCTATGAAAGCTCATTTTACAATAAACACAAACTGACAAACAGCCTCATCATCAATAAATAACAGCAAACATTTACTGAAAATCAATTTTACTCATGTTTCCTTCAAGTCAAAGTGTTTTAAAACCAATAAATAACATTTACATTCAGAGATGTGCACACGTCATTTGGATTGCCATAACTACTGACAGGAAAGGGTTAAAACCGACTGCGATATCTCATTTTGCTGGTAAGAACCGGGGCTATTGATCTGCTGATCGACAGCGATATCGTCCGATCGGTTTGTGTGTGAGCTTCACTTAAAGAGAGGACGGGACTGACGGGGTTAACGGAGGGAAAGTGTTGATTAGATACAGTATTTTCCAGATGACAGCTGCTGCAGTCCAGCTGTTGCTATGGTTACCGTGAGTAATACTTCTACTTCTACTCGTAGTATGTGTCTTGTAATGTTTAGTGTTGAGATTGAATCTTTGTGGCTCGTGGCGAAAGTGGAAGTTTTTGGGGTCAGGAGGGTTGTGCATTCTTGAGTTTGACACATGCAAGTGTGTGCTCGTATTTCTGCCTTTATGGGGACCAGTGCTGGTGTTAAACCAGTGTTGTGAGGACATTCCTGCACTGTGGAAACATCACTACTGTAGTCTTGGTTTTAGAGTTGTGGTTATAATTGAGTTGAGGTTCAGTTTGGGTGTTTCGTCGTGATGGTTGTGAGGTGAAGGAATGTTTTATGTACATTAAGGTCCTCACAAGGACAGAAGTATAAACGTGTGTGTCAGTAATGATTGCTGGCCTGTTGAGACAGGCTGAAACATCCCATTCAGCTTCCAAAACACAGCTGTTCTGCTCCTGTAACACACACACACACACACACACACACACACACACACACACACTGAGGGTGATTGAATGGATCTGCAGCTTCAGCTTGTTGAGTTTTCACTGATGAATTCCTCCCTGATGGAGACGACAGCTGCAGAAATACAGAAACTGGAACTTTTAGTCAACTTTCTCTCACCGGAATAATCGACTCAGTATCAACACAGAGCTGCCAAAACCAAAGACATTAGATTGTTGATGTGTGACAGGACTTACATTAGATTAATAACTCACAGGTGTGTCTTAAAACAACAGTCAGGTGTCTGTATGAGCAGTGAACAGAGGTTTTCCTCGCTGTAATCATTCCTCCTGTTCATACTGGATATTAAAAGATCCTTCAAATGTGCTTTAATGGAAGTCTGTGTGAAGCTTCTATTCAGCTTCAGCAGTCTGAGTTAGTCATATCAAGTGGATATCTGACACATTTACAGTCTTTTTAGCATCAAATTCCCTCTTTGTGTCTCCCTGTTGAGCTGCAGGTGGAAGTATAGTAACAAAAAGAGGAACTTTGGCACTAAAAAGACTGTAACGTTGAAAGATATTTACTTGATTTGACTCATTTGGACGCTGAAGCTTCATATTAGCTTCAGATAAACTTTTAAATACATTTTTGCACAGAAGGAGGACTGTGGATTTTGTCCTCCATCACTTCCATTGTAAGGTCATTATGAAGGGATCTTCTAATGGTCAGTATGAACAGGAGGAATGATTACAGCAAGAAACACAGCTTTAATGTTCATCTGGGCTCCTGACTGTTGGTTTAACACACACATGAAACACTGTGAACTCGTCCTTTAAAGGATATTTTTCTTCTTGTCAACAAATCTCATGTTTGGATCCAAAACAACATGAACTGATCTTCTAACAGGTATTGTGTGTGTATCCTATATTTTACATTGTAAATAACTTCAGTGCAAAGTCCAGAGGTTGTGATCTGCAGCACAACAAGCTAGTGAAGCTGTAAACAGAACAGTGTTCCTGCACATGCTCAGTAGCTTCTGTATTACACAGAACTACTGTCTAGAGACTGAAAACATGATGCTGTTATTAGTCTTTGGAGCCGTTTCTAAATAAACTAATGTGACACCCAGTGCAGCGGTGAGACTCACTGACGTGTTTTTAATAAGATATATCAGCTTTGATACACACACAATACTTGTTAGTAGATCAGTTCATTGTTGGTTTGGATCCAAACATGAGATTTGTTGACAAGAAGAAAAATACAGAAAATCACCAGACTGATCCTTTAAATACAGACACAGTAAGTGTTAAAGTTGTGCTTTGGAGGTTTACTTTCTCATGTACAAACTTTTTAGACATTGCTAGCTTACCTAATGTTTATACTGTTGTGTATTTGAACGGCATCTGCACAAAATGATTGAAATCACAGATTATTGTAACATTTATGAGAGATCTTAATAACATGTTTCATCACATGTAATACTATGAAAAACACTCACTGTTACTGAGTTTGAGTGTTTTACTTCTATTCACATGCATCATACAGTTGATCAGACATGTTGAATGTAAAATGATGAATATAGTGGAGTAAAACTCTCAAAGTAGCAGCAGTTTCTTCATGTTTTTCCTCTGAGACCATCCATCAGTGACAAAATTTTGCCCTCAGCAGAGTTTCACCAACACGAACATGATGTTCACTTCAAACACTCAAACAAAACTGTCAGCAGAGACGTGACGGACGACAGAGGAGGAGGACCAGCTGAAGATTAATAGGACTCCTCTTGTTTTTGTTTCTGTGGGTCAGGTGATCTGAGCATGACTGGCTGCACACACAGCCCAATCAGCTGATCATTAGATCATTAGATAAATGTGACTGAAAGACAGACGTGTTCATTCAAACATTCTTAATCATTACTTTTTATTTATATAACACATTTCTGACAGTTTTGCTCATTTATTTGGCTCACAAGTGATTCCAGTGGAAGCTTGCATGTAATGATTTATGTTTTTGACAAAAGGTCTCATCTCAAGGTCCACTTACATGCTTGTCCCGGAGCTTTCTACCATATCACACAGTCTTCAACAGCAGATGGAGTTTGCTTAGTTGTCGTGGAATTGCAGGTGTTCATATTTCAATTTCTCTGAGCACTTTAAGGACTTATGTTCCATAAAAGTTCAGACTAAAGGTTCATTGTTGATCTTGACAATCTGAGCTCAAGGTCTCCTTACTGACTTGTTCTGGACCTTTCAACTGTATCAGCAGCAATACAGTAAATAGACATTTTTACTTTTCAATGTCAAACGCTACCAATGAAGAAGTGAAATTGCGTTTCCTGGGTTTGGTGAGAAGGTGCAACAGGTTTTAAAACTTTAAATCTCTTTTAAACTTTTAATATTTAAAATAAGTAAATAAAGACTAGAGAATGTAAAAAATAAAGTGTGCAAGGTTGAATTGTTGCAGGCATTTAAAAACTGTGTATTTCCCCAAATGTTGAACTTTCCCTTTAAATAATGAAGGACACTGTGTGGATCTGGGGTCAGAGGTCATGCCAGCACTGTTTTAGGATCAGATTCGGATTCAGGTTGGGTTCAAGGTTGAAAAGTCATCTTCAGAGTGACAGAGTTGGTAGAAAAGTGTCAAAGAGTGAGGGAGCTCTTTGTTCAACATTGACCTTCTGTTGTGAGATCCCGATATAGAATTACCCAGTTTGACACTTGACACAGTAATACAGTATCAAGCAATGTGTGTGTGTGTGTGTGTGTGAGTGGGTGGAGGTAAATACCTGTCCCACACAGGCCATCTGCAGACCTGGATAATCCCTGTTAGTAGATTAGCGGCAGAGAGAGAGAGGAGGCAAAACAGAGCAGCACACAGTCAACACCTCTTTAACATTTCTGTTCAGATGTTTTGGGATCGTTTTTGGAAGTCGAGGAGTTGTTTGGTTTTGGTTTTGGAGGACTGTGGGAACAAGTCTGAGGTTGTTTTTTCATCGTGAGGGAGTGAGGAGATGTTATACGGAGATGCTAAAAGTTTTAATCGTGGCTGACTAGAAGAACCTTCAGCAATGAAGAAGATCTGAAGCTTTGTGAGGATTTGATGCCAAACCTGAAGGCTTTTATCGTGATTCCTTTTTGGGGGACTGAACACGTTTTTGGACATTTTTCATGAAGGATGTAGTAAATATATTGTGAAGGCTACAGAACCTGTGGCTTTGTTTTCTTTCTCAAACATTTTAGGCTTTCTTGTTTTGATCATTGAGGTTTTACTCTGAAAGATTTCTGTTTTTGTGAAACATTTAGCGTTTTTATTGTGAACAAAATGTAATCTTTGAGATTCATTATGAAGCAGTTTGAAGCTGTTTTTTGGTCAAGAATTGGAGTTAAAGACAGTTTTGATTTTATTATGAAGGGCAGACATTTATTCTGAAGAACTAGTAACCTTTGGGCTTTGACTGTGAAGGCCTTGCTAAATGCTTTCATTCATTTTGATTGTTTTTAATGACAGCCCCTTTTAGGAAACACTGAGGACATTAATTTTGAAAAACAAAAGGATCAAAAAACTAGGAGCTTTTATGATGAAGGTTTGGAAATTCTCTGGGGCTTTTATTGTGAAAGGATGGAAATATTAGCAAGTTTTCATCGTGTGCGTCATCTGTGATCTGTCCTGTGGGTGGAGCAAGTCATCAGACAGCCAATCAGGATGATTTCTTACGTGGAGTGTCTGGGTGGCGAGGGGGCAGGGCCCGGCGTGGCGTCCCGCTGCTGGAATACGGGCCCCGATGAAGAGCTAGATGAGCTTCTTCCACGCAAGATGGCCGCCCTGCAGCCAAAGACAGAGGGCAGCCTGCGGCGCCGCCTGCTCAGCGCAAAAATCCACCAGCACCACAACGCCATCTGCCGGATTAATGCTGGTGCTGCTGGCAGACCGGGGGTGCCACCAGTTGACAAAAAGCCCCTCCCACCTCACCCTCAGTATCCAGGCAACAGCCCCTGGTTTCGCCCACAGCACCTACCGCCACGACCCCACGTCCACCCCTCCTTCACCCCGGAGGCTCATGGGAAACTCTTCCTCGCTCCAGAGGCTCATGGGAAACCTCACCCTCAGTCCCCACCCCTCCAATTGCCTCGCTCCGCACGCCCCGCCCTCACCCAGCGACGACGAACAAGCTCGTCCCCCCCGACCCCGGAGCCCCGCCCCGGCTACACCATGCCTGTCCCCTCCCCTCTAAGTGCCCCGCCCCCCCTCAGGGAGCCAGAGGTGCCGCCACAGTACCGCTACCAACCCAGCAGGAGGCGCAAGGCCAACTTCTTCTTCTTCAGACGGCGCCGAGGGAAGAGCTCCGGGCAGGAAGCCACACAGACCACTCCCCTTCTACGCAGAGGTACTGCTAGGAATTCTGGGTAGTGGGTTATATGTTTTGTTTTCTTTTTAACACTTTCATTTTTACTGCGTTTTCAGCTCTGGACACAACAGTTGAGCACACGTACAATATGACACGAAACAATACGACATTATTCAGTTGTGTAGGGGAACTCAGATATGTATCCATATCCTAACAGTTAAGTTACTTGTTCAGCATCATGTTTCATGTAAATGATCCACTTTTCCCAGTTCTTGTCGAAAATATCGCCTTTAACAATCTCAAACCATTGATCTTTCCCTGGAGGATCAGCTTTTTTGTTGCCTATAAGCAGAATTTTGCCAGATATCTTCCCTTCAGGTACATCACAGCACAGTATGATCAGCCTCCAGGTCGCCACAGAGCCTCCAACATAGTTGCTGGGTATTTTGGTCTGGACTGTTTTTATAAAGTTCTGCTACTAGAGATACAGATACTAAAACAAGAACTAAGACCCAAAGAAAAGTCTTGAATGGTCCAGTTTAACCTAATTTGGTTCTGTTTGGTCATGTACCAGAATGGTCCCAGCTAGTCTGATTTGGATCTTTTTGGTCCTAATGATCCTAGCTAGTTGTCTCAGTTTGTTTAGCACTATTGCGCCCCGACTGATCCCAGTTTGTTCAGTCCTGCATTGTCCCACCTATCCTGGTTTGGCACTTTTTTGGTTCTGCTCTGGTCCTCAAAGCTACGAGCTACTCTTGTTTGGCCCAGTTTGGTCTTAAATGGTCTGGCTCCGCTCTTTTGGGTCCTGAATTGTCCCAGCTTGCCCGGCAGGCTCTGTTTAATGGAGCGTACCAACTTCTGCCCTCTAAAAGGTGATTTAGAGTCCGTCGATTTAAACTCTTTTATACATCAGTCTATCCTGTTGCTAAACCAGGATCAGTGTGCTGCTGATTGAGATCTGAATCCAGAGGATATGATGTGATATGTATGATTGTTCTGACTGTTTGAGCAGTTTTGTAAGGACATGATCCCTTGAGCACATTCAACGAAGCACATTGTGATGTTGGAGCTCACTGTGCCATGGGAAGAGCGCATGGAGGAGGCCTTTGAGAGGAAAATGGAGAAATACAATAGCCTGGTCAAGACCGCCATAAGGATGGCTGGAAAGTGAGGTGCTTGCCTGTAGAGGTCGGGTGCAGAGGTTTTGCAGGGCAATCTCTCTGCAGGTATAGCGGGTCGTCCACTAATTGGAAGATCGGCGGTTCGATTCCCGGCTCATCCAGTCTGCATGTCGATGTGTCCTTAGGCAAGATACTTTGCTCCTGATGGCTGTGCCATCAGTGTGTATGTGAATGATGGACAGGTTGGGAGCTTGCATGGTAGCCCCTGTACCCATTCAGTGTGTGAATGTGTGTGAATGGGTGAATGTGATTCGTAAAGCAAAAGCGCTTTGAGTAGTTTGAAGACCAGAAAGGCGCTATACAAGTATAGTCCATTTACCATTTACCCATGCTGCACTTGGCATCAAAGGAGGGAGGAGGAGGAGGAGAGCCATCTGGAATAACACAGAGGCTGCAGAGAGAGCTTCAAGGTGGCTATGGATTAGAGGGCGGATTCGTGGAGAACAGCTGCTAGGGAAGAAGCTGAGGGCTGATCAACCCCAGCTGGGTCGCCTGGGTGAGGGTGTATGATGTCTGAAAGATCCAAAACACCTGATGACCACAGGAAACATCACTGATGATCTTAGCATCAGGAGATGTTTCACTATAACTAAGTGGTCCCAGCTACTCTTTTTTTTGGCCCAGTGTGGTCTTGAATAGTTCCAGCTCCAGCCTTTGTTGACACATTTAGCACAACTTGTCTGTTTAGTCCTGAATTGTCCCTTTTGGCTTTTTCTTTGCTCTAATTCTACCAGCTACTCTTGATTGGATCAGTTTGGTTCTTAATGGTCCAAGTTTGCCTAATTATGCTTGTTTGAAGCAATATTTAAAAGAACAAGCTTAATGTTTAATGTTTAATGTTTAATGTTTTTGTTTTTAGTTTCGGAATAATCCCACTGGACCATTCACAGCAGACAGTTTGACTCTTCACAGTAGGTGCTACTAACGACATTAACAATGGCTAAGTTACAAACAAGCTGTGACAGTGAGCCAGTGAGCATCTGGAGCTGTGATTCTCCACCTGTGATGACGAGTCAAAATGTCTGAAAAAGCTCCATAAGCCTGGTTTTCATGCGTTTTGCTTTCAGTTTCTGCAATCCGAGCAGTATGACAGTGCCAGTTTCTGCCTGTGGATCTCTGATTATGTAAACTGATCAATAATGTATCACAGCTCCAGTCAGATGTTTGTTCTCAGATAAAACACAGAACAAAAACACACCAGCTCTCCATGTTCTTCTTTAATTAACTCCCCTGTGTGCATAATCTCCTCTATCTGTGCATGTGTGTGAGCAGGGATTAGCTGCAGCTCCATACGCTAGGCTAAAGGCTAATTCCTGTAACAGATGAACAGGGTTTACATGCAGCAGCTGCTACCTGTTAGCTTCACCTGTTAGCTACCTTCAGCTACATGTTGTAGTCCGGATAAAGCACACCTGGATCTGACAGTTTACCTTTGTAATCCTCTCCTCGCTTTGTCTTTTTGGTGACAGTGACGTTTGATTTGTCCTAGAAAACATGTATAAACTCAGACATCTGTGAAGTCATACAAAAGTCCATTTAGAAATCCATCAAAATAACAAAAACAACAGTGTGTTAGTAAGGCCTGCTTTGATTTTGGGGGATGATTCTGGTCACATTTTTTGTTGTTCACAGTTGAGTCGGGAACAGATGAGTTCACAGTTGGACAACTATATATATACTCGCTGTGACATAACGACAGTGTGGCCTATTTACCGTCTAATTAATTAAACTAATTAAAACAGTAGAAGAGACAGACAGACAGACAGGCTGTCAGGCATGAAGACAAAAGTAATTAGCTGCTCCACTGGCCCACATAGCTGACACACTTACAGACTGGAACTGTCCCAGTTTGTGACTGGTGATGAAGGTGATGATGAAGGTGATCCTCAACCATTAACGCTATCATTATATATCCCGTGTGTTAGTTATAAACAGTACTGATGATACATGATGCAATATGGGCGAAAAGGTAGTAGAGTAGGTGTCCTGATAGACAACAATGACTCCCAGGTGTCCACATAGACAGTAACAGGCTCCTGGTGTCCATATAGAGACAATAATGGACTATCTGAGTCCAGTATTTGCTATATCCAGACACTTATTTGTGCATTATCACCTGATAAACCCTAAGCTTCATCCTGTCCCTCATACAGCTGCTAGAGGAGACGATGACATATCCTCATCTCAATTCAGTCCTCACAAAGATAGAAATACAAGAACACAGAGAAACACAGCGAGGACGGCGAACACAGAGAATAAAAGATGAACACACACACACACACACACACACACACACTTTCAGTTCTCTTTCTTCGTCTACAAAGCACCATATTTCATGTTTCATGTGTGTGTGTTAATTCAATATTTGTGGGTAACCTTCATCACCTGGCGACACACATGAAGGACACACACGTGTGCTGGCTTCCCGCCAACATGGCATGTGTGTATGTGTGTTTGTGTGTGTATGTGTGTCTGAAGGAAAGAAAGGGAGAGAGCGGGGCGAGTGACAGGATCAGAGAGAGAGGAGTGGGAGGAGAGCGGCGTCGCAGCGAGTTGAGCTGCATTACTGCTGCTGCTCTGTCTGCTGCAGCCTCGCCGCTGTGTGTCGGTCTGTGTGTGTGTGTGTGTGTGGCGTCGTCATGGTTCTGATCGGAGCGGCAATCAAATCCGTCCTCAGATACCTCAATAAGACCAGAGGTGAGTGTATGTGTTATTTGGGGTGAGAGAGCATCACTCGTGTTTAGGGAGCGAGTAGTTATCAGAGTAACTAGTTCTCTAAAGACGGCCTCATAAAATACTGCTCTGTGATTGGCTGTCAGGTGTATGTTAAAATCAAACAGTGACATTTTAACCACCCTCTCTAAATCTGAGCTCAAGGTGCGTTAAACTGCAGGTAACCATAGCAACAGTACAGCTGACTGACTTAAGGACCTCAGGGACCTTTTCAAGGACCCTGCAACCTGCTCAAGTCTCTTCAAAGGCTCTAGTACCTTTTCAAAAACCCCAGGGGACCGTCTCCAGGACCATTAGATTGTCAGTTTGGACGTCTGGTGCTTCTCAAGGACAACAGGGACTTTTTCAAGATCTGTTTGAACCTCCTGGAAGATTTCTGGTACCTTTTCAGAGACCTACAGGGAAAGTGCTCCTCAAGGGCCATTTAAATTTCCCCAAGGACCCCCGGGACCTCCCTAAAGGATCATTAGTCACTTGTAAAGGATGCATCGAGGTAGCTCAAGGACCCCACAACCTCCTCAATGACCATTTGAGTCTCTTCAATGACCTCTTGTACATATTCAAGGACCTCTGGAACCCCCTCAATGACTTGCAACCTGCTCAAGTTTCTTCAAGGACCTTTAGTACCTTTTGAAGGACCCCTGGGGACTGCATCCAGGACTGTTAGAGTGTCCATATAGACATCTAGTTGTCCTCAAGGTCTGATTGGTACCTTTTTCAAGGACCCACAGGGTCCCTGCAACCTCCTCAGTGACCATTTAAATCTCCCCAAGGACATCTGGGACCTTTTCAAGGACCCCAAAATATCCTCAAAGATCATTTCAAGAAACTCTGGTATGTTCATTAGTGTCTCTGGTAATTCTGAAAGATGCATAGAAACAGCTCAAGGACTCAAGGAACCTGTCCAAGAACTCCTAGAACCCTCTCAAAGACCCTGGAAACTTCTCAAAGACCATTTGAGTCTCTTCAAGGACCTCTGGTACATTTTCAAGGACCTACGGAACCCCCTCAAGGACCCCTGGGACCGTATCAAGGATCATGTGTGTCTCTGGTACATCTCAACAGTGCATAGAACCAGCCAAGGAACTCCAGGAACCTTTTCAAGGACCCCTACAATCCCCTCAAGGATCTCCAGAGACCTCCCCCAGGACAACTTGAGCCTTTGCATGGACGCTTGGTGCTTCTCAAGAACTTCAGTCACCTCTGGGATCCCCTCAAAGAACATTTGAGTCTCTTCAAGGACCCCTTAGAACCTTTTCGAGGGCCCATACACCCCCAAGGACCTGTGACCTCCTCAAGGACCATTTGGATCTCTTCAAGGACATCTGATACCTTTTCAAGAACCTTGGAACCTCCTCAAGGACCATTTGTGTCTCTCTGGTACTTCTCAAAGATGTGTGCAACCAGCTCAAGAACCTTTTGAAAGACCCTGCAATCCCCTCAAGGGTTAGGGGACGTCCTCTCAGACCATTTGAGCCTCCATATGGACATCTGGTACTCCCTCAGAGACCTCTGTTACTTCTCACTGACTCCTGGGTCATTCTCAAGGACCATTTGAGCCTCCTTGAAGACTTCTGGTACTTCTCAAGGACCCCTGGACCCCCTCAAGGACCATCTTAGTCTCTGATTTTCACTGTGTGTTTCTGAGATCAGCTGAACCTCCTGAAAACTGCAGGAAACTGAGACTTTGACTTCACATCTGTCCACTCTGGCTGTGTGTGTGTGTGTGTGTGTGTGTGTGTGTGTGTGTGTGTGTGTGTGTGTGTGTGTGTGTGTGTGAGGTCACCTTGAAGAGTGCTGAGTGCTGCAACACTCATCATCACTGCTGTGTGTGTGTGTGAGAGTGAATGGATTTGCTGAAACCAGATTAAACACACAGAAATGTCAAAGGAATCTCTCTCTCTCTCTCTCTCTCTCTCTCTCTCTCTCTCTCTCTCTCTCTCTCTCTCTCTCTCTCTCTCCCTCTCTCTCCCTCTCTCTCTCTCCCTCTCCCTCTCTCTCTGCAGCAGGGGACGGGGACAATAAGTGGTCTGTTCACTACACTACCCAGAAGCCCCAGCAGGGTCTGCTCTTCGTCCCGGGGAAAAAACGCTCCAGCAGCGCTGATGATCTGCAAGGTCAGAGGTCAAAAGAAAAAACATCTCACACTTTTAATGTCGTCATCCTTCTTACATTACAAATTCAATTATTATTTTGTGATGAATTTAAATGAAGTTTGACTGGATGAAATAACCGAGGAGGCTCTTCATGTCAACATTAACAACACTGACAGAGCTTTCAGTCATATCACATGATCTTCATCAGCAGACGCCAAGTTGTTTTGAATTTGAACTTTAAGGACTTTTCATCATTGTTGCCTTAAAAGATTCAGAGATTCAGAGTTCACTTTGTGGTGAGATTGTTTTAATAATTAAAAATACAGAATTATGATCTAAATTTAGTTGAAAGGTTTAGTTTTTATACTAAAGTTTAAATAAAGTCACTAAAATACTGCTGAAACATTTACTTTCAACCAAATTTAGACTCTGCGCAACTTAAATCTGTGTGTGTGGATTAGGATTACCTGACAGACGTCAACAGACACTGACTTTACCCACTAACCTTCTGACACACACACACACACACACACACACACACACACACACACACACACACACAATGTAAAAATACTCCATTATCTTACTTCAGTAAAAGTACAGTAAGTATTATCATCAAAATGTGCTGAATTATCAAAAGTTAAAGTACTCATTATGCATGATTTGGTTTGGTTTGATTTTATTCTGTAATTAAACAGATAATATTAAAATATGGACATGTCACAACACAAATAAAACAAACTGTAAACAAGCATGAAACAGGATAAAAACAGTAAAGGTTGAATTATCTCGGCACTAAGATCCTTTTAGTGGAGATGTCAGTCGTATCACAAGATCTTCATTAGCAGTCGGAGTCTGTCCAGATGTCACATGATGCTCTGCTGCTTCTTCATAAACTACTGATTTCAAACGAAGTTAAAATAATGAAGATGGAGATGTTAACTCTCAGGATGACAGAAAAAATGGATTCAGACTATTATGTCCTCTCCTTACTCTGCTTTGCTGTGCTTTGTGTTTGCTGCTGTTTCTGTCTGCTGCTCTTCATTTCAGAGTCTTTCTCGTCATTTTCTGCTTCTACATGTACTTATTTTCTGTCTGGACAAACTGGAGTCTCTGTCAGTGTCTGAGCTCTGAACATAGTCTCACAGTAGTAAAGTTAGCATCAGCGGCTAGCAGTCTGTCTCATATCTATCTCATGTATCTCGTATTCTTAAATATTATAACATTTTGGCTTTCATTGCTGTCATTTGTTAAGTAATCACAGTAACTTAAGTCACTAATAATAACAGTAATTATTGTTAACTATTCTGCTAACTGTGTAGAAACAAGTCATTCAGAATGATTTACATAAATAATAATGCAGAAAACAAAAAATAAACCTACACAAAATCTTAATAACTCATCAAAGAATAGTTTCATGTGAATAACTTTATTTTTGACAAACGTGTCAGATAGAAGCGGATCATTTTGAGGCCACGATGTAGTGAATCAGAAATCATCCAGTATGTGAGTAAATGTACCTTTTCCACCGCTGCAAAATAAAGCAAGCTGGTGTCTGATGAAGAGTCAGACTGCAGCTGCAGGTGAAGCTGTTTCAGGCTGTTTAAGACTCAGTGAATAAAAGCAGATTATTGGTTCTGTTTCTGCTGCTGCTGCTGCTGCACAAATACTGTTCTCAGAGATCATATCTGGCATCTTTAAAGCTGACGAGACAGAAACATAAAAGCAGAGGAAAATCGATCAGCTGTAGATTCAGTCATCGATAATCAATGTATTAAATACTGAGCTGAATTAAGAGAGCTGCAGCACACACACACACACACTGCTGCAGACTGCATCACAGTAGCTGCAGTGCTGCATGTCACCCCCCGCCCCAATTCAGAGACAAAGGATGAAGATGAAGCGCTCCTTTCATGTCTCAGTTAATCCTGAATTTATACTCGACTGACTGATCAAGACGGATCAGAATCATGATCTATTGATTTACTGTAATAAACTAAATATCACGATAAAGATATTCTAAAATAAACAAAAAGTTAACGAGCTGATTGATTGATAACCTCTCATTCTCTTCATTTGCTGGGTTAGATTTGACAGATTATTGGTTATCGGCCATATGAACATCTTCAGTGTCTCATCTTGTGTCTGTTCTCTCCTACATGTATGAACGTGTGTGTGTGTGTGTGTGTGTGTAGTGTGTAACGGGCTGACTCAGCATGGCTACAGTGGATCCGCTGCCTCTCAGCTCTGCACTCAAAGCCCCGCCTCCTGTTCGTCTTCTGGTCTCAACCAATCAGAGAGCAGCACACGCCGAAGGTGGAAGGACAAAAGCAGGAAAATGGTTAGTGACACACACGCGCGCACACACACACACACACACACACACACACACACACACACACACACAATATTAATATGGCTACAGTGCTGCTCATGAATATTAATGAGGCTGAACAGACTACAGCAGAACAAAACTGATTGGGTTGAAACAAGAGACTAAGTGGACAACACAAATACTGTCATTAGATTGCTCTGTTATCCAGTGGACAGTAACAAAGTACATTTACTTAAATACTGTACTCAAGTACAGTTTTGAGGTACTTGTACTTTACTTGAGTATTTCCATGTGATGCTACTTTCTACATTTCAGAGGGAAATATTGTACTTTCTACTCCACTACATTTATTTGACAGCTTTAGTTACTTTTCAGATGAAGATTTGACACAATGGATAATATAACAAGCTTTTAAAATACAACACATTGTTAAAGATGAAACCAGTGGTTTCCAACCTTTTTGTCTTTTGACGTCTTACAAAAAGCAGTGTGTAGTCGGGGTCACATTTCACATGTCTATGAGTTGTTAACAGCTCCACCAAATAGTGATTTTTCCCTCTAAACTTCTCACATGCTTTCATTTCAATAAATGTTCAAATGATCCAATATTTCAGCAAAAATCAAAGATTAGAGAAAAAGTCCAAAAACTGAAAACAGATTTGTGTATCAGAACTTTGTTTTTTCTTCTTTCCTCTCCCATTAATCATCTCACCACCCCTCAGATTATCTGCTGACCCTTTGGAGGGGCCCGACCCCTAGGTTGGGAACCACTGGACTAAACTAGCTAACTGTATATAAAGTAGTGTAAACTAGCTCCACCTCCAGCAGCTACAACAGTAACATGCTGCTCTAACACTGATGCTTCACTATTAATAATCTAATGATGTCATATATAATAATATATCAGTCAGAGGGACCAAACCACTACTTTTACTGCAATACTTTAACTACATCAAGCTCATAATATTTATGTACTTTTACTGCAATACTTTAACTACATCAAGCTGATAATACTTATGTACTTTTACTGCAATACTTTAACTACATCAAGCTCATAATATTTATGTACTTTTACTGCAATACTTTAACTACATCAAGCTGATAATACTTATGTACTTTTACTGTGGTAGGATTTTTCATGCAGGACTTTTACTTGAAATAGAGTATTTTTCCATTGCTGTATTGATACTTTTACCGCAGTAAAGGATCTGAATACTTCCTCCACTGCTGCTGTTATCAATACTGCTACACATATCACACCTGTCCTGTCAAAATATATTATCCAAAAGTCTTTACAGTTGTACCGGCAGGAAGAAGCCTCCTGAACACTTAAGCTGTGTCCAACCTCCTTACTACATAACTGTACTATACACTGTGTACTATCAATGTACTTTTCTCTCCTACTAACAAGAAATGATGCATAAATAAAGAATACATTTATTTTACTGCCACCTGCTGGTCAAACTGAACTACTGACACAGTTATTATATCATTATGTGTCCTCTTTGTTGCATTGTTTCTCATGGTCATTGATTTACTTGTCTTTCGTCATGTTTTCTGTTTCTCATCACTGTTTTATCCTCCTCTTCTCTTCTCAGAGGTCCAGATTCTTGGACTTTCTCTCTCAGTCTTGCTTTTCAGTTTGTTTCAAGTGTTCAGTTTGGAGGAGAAAGGTAACCATAGATATAACTAGACTAAAGTAGACTATACTAGAATGAACTAGAGTAGTAACCCAGTCACACCCAACTAGACTTCACAGACTCTGCTGAGGTTGAAGTTGAATCTACCAGGATAAATTATAATCTTCCAAAGTTGATCTACTGGGCTAAATCTTAAAGGGGTTAAACTAGACTGAACTATAGCTAACCCAGACTGTCTACCTTTAACTACATTCTATCGGGATTACACTTGATTTTATTAGTCCAATTTAGACTCTAATGGGATAAAATATGACTCAACTTTTCCACACTAAACTAGATTCTTCTGGGTTCACACTAGATTAAATTTGGCTAAACTAGACTTAAATTGTGTCAAATCTGACTCTACAATGGTTAAACTTTGTTGTACCATGTTAAACCAAACTATATTGCTCCTAAACTTGACTGTACTAATGTTAAACCTCATGCTATTGGGTTAAAGTACAGTTCACTCAACTTAAATTAGACTCTACATAGGGTTAATCTCAATTTATTTAGTCTAAATTTGAGGTTAAATCTAGCTGTAGTGGGGTTTAACGCAACCCTACCAAGCTAAATCTGAATTGACTGCAGTAAAACTGGACTTAACTGGGTGAAACCCGACTTTACAAGGTTAAACCAGGCTCTACAAGGTTTAACCTGTCTCTTCAATTTTTAACTGGACTCTACTAAATTTACACTAGATTCTGTCAGGCTAAATAAACACCAACTGTGGTTAAAGGAGAATCAGGCAAGACCAGTCTCTACTGGGGTTAAAACTGAGCATTTAGCTGGAGTGGGGTTAAACTTGACTTATTTGAGGTAAAACCCAACTTTAGCAGGTTAAACTAGGCTCTACAGGGTTTGGACTGACTTCAATTGTAGACTGGACTCTACTAAAGTTGGGGTTAAACTCAATCATACCAGGTTTCATGAGATGCTAGTGGGGTTAAACTAGAATCAGGCAAGACCAGTCTCACCTGGTTATTTAATCTTAAACTCCGAGGTCAATTTAAAATTCAAGGTTAAACTACAGTTAACTTAAGTTAAACTAGACTCTACAGGGGTTAAACTCAACTCTTTCAGGCTGAGTTTAACTCTACCAGGATTCAATTCAGCTGTAGTGGGGTATAACCATAGACTGTAAAAATATGGACGTAGTCACCGTGACGTCACCCATTGGTTTGCGAACTGTCGATTTGAAGAAGTGACCATATTTGGACGAGAGGGTTGAGCTGACCATGGCGCTAGCTGCTAGCTTGGTTAGCATGGTGCATTAAAAATCTATGGTTAACAGTGATCATGCTAATGCTAAATTTTCGCTAAAAACAGGCCTAAAACTGTCAAAACAAAATGTACTCACTGGAAAAACTGATCATCCGACTCATTGATGGGTCTTTTATTAAAACCAAACGCTGAACGAGACTTTTTTAGGCGATCACAGTGTACAATTAACTTTAGGGAACTGAAAACACACTGTGAAATAGCAGCAGCTAGGCCTATGGTTACATTACGTAAGCAACATTGTCGCAGTGGTAGCGACTTATCAATCACAACTTAGCCACGCCCTAAAGCAAACTACCAATTGAGATCATAAACTCATTAGGAAACTGTTTACTGAGGTAATAAATCAAGAGAGAAGTAGGGGTTCAACTAGAATTAGGCAAGGCCAGTCTCACCTGGGGTTAAGCCTTAATATTTAATCTTAAACTGCAATGTTAAACTAGAATTCAAGGTTAAACTACAGTTCAATCAAGTTAAACTAGACTCTATGGGGGTTAAACTCCCATAGCACCTGTAACACTAGATTAGACTCTTCAGTTAAACTTAACTGGGGCTAAACTTGATGCTACCAGGTTCAACCAAAGTCTGAGTTACAGCATGTTTGTTTATTTGTGCATTCAGTCCTCAGCCTCCTCAGAAGAAGACGAAAGGTTCTTCTTGAACAACACACGACCTATGACCCCACTGGTCCTCAACCCTGTACACGTCACCCACTGTTGGGACGTCTTTGCCCCTGCCTACGAGCCAACAGTCGACGTGGAGATGGAGCCAACCCCCCGGCTTCCAACACCAGAGGAGAGGATGAGGCAGCAGGCCGAGGCAGTTGGAGCTGATATAGTCCCCATCAATGTAACAGGTAGGGGACTGGACGCCCCAGATTCTAATATTAAGGAAATAAATTAACAGTTTTTTTGCCCTCATGAAATATGTTTTTGGGGCATTTTAGATCATTTCCAGGGCAATTTTTTCAAATTTTTGGAAATACTTTAGTTCTATGTCACATGACAAGACCTATATTCATTGGTTTAGACTTGAAACTCAAATTGGACTTTGGATTTTACTCTGACTTAAAAATGAACTTGAATATAGCACTTGCTTTAGATTTGGAACTTGACTCAAAAACTGAAACCCGACTCTAGATGTGACCCAGAATCTCCACTCAAATTCAGGCTCAAAACTGAAGTCCAACTTGAGAGTTGACTCAGACTTCGGATTTGAAACTTATCTTGAATTTGGGATTCCACTCAGACTTGGGACTCAACTTAAACATGAGCTTTTACTCAGATTTTGAGAGACAATCAGACAATCGGGGCTCGAAACATGACTTAGACTTGAAAGTTGTCTCAGAAACGGGACTCGACTCAGATTTGGGGCTAAACTTGGACTTGACACTCAACTCAAACTTAGGATTTGACTTGGACTTGGGACCTGACTGCAAAGCTGACATGTCTCTTGTCCTACAAATTCATTAACTAACAGGGATTTCTCATATTCTCATATCTTTACGGTGTTTATTGTGTTTTCATACGTGTGCATGTCAGGTGAGAGTTTTGATCGTCAGGCAAGTTTTCGAAAGGTTGTTTCCAACACTGACTCATTATCCCGGCGCCCCCGTAACCTGAGCCGCCGCAAGACAGTTACTGGGATACCTGATGATGTCACACGGAGGCTGGGTATGACCTTCAACCATTCATTCCCCCATCTATCAATCAATTACATTATTTCTCCGGTCTCAAAGTGTTTCCTCTCTTCCTTTATGTCTGCTGTTCTGTCTCCAGACTCTCCTATGGTCTCTTTAGTTCTTCCCAGTCAGTTCTCCACTGTCGGTCGACCTGCCTCCTCCTCCTGTAGCCCCGCCCGCCAACAGAAGACCACAGAGGAGGAGGAGGAGGGTGAAGTCAGAAAGGAGTTGCAGACATTAGCTAGGAGGATCCGAGCCCCGAGAGGAGAGGGAATGTCCAGCCTCATGGCCTCTCTTACCTCCTCACCACGTGTTGACTCCTGTCAGGACCGCTCTACATCCTGCTGCTCACCCTCCTCAGTGGTCCACAGCCTCCCTCGCCCAGCCACCAACTCCTCCTTGAACTCAGAGGTCAGCTGTAACAGTGCCTCCTACAGGGCACTCAGCACCTCCTCATCCTGCTGTCAGGTCAGTTTAGGAGAAGTGACTGCCACATGTAACTAAGTAACTAAAAATAAAACTAACTTTCTTTTTCCTCTACAATCACAGGATCTGCAGGGTTTCCCCAGTGACCTCCAGCCCCTGCTGCCCTTTGATCACACTGCCAGAGTCATTCCAGAGTCTCCATTCTCCTCTTCCTCTTCTTTTCCTTCCTCCCCTGTCACCTCCTCTCTTCCCGGCAGCCCTAGCCAGGCCCTGCAGTCAGAGTGGTCTTACCCCAGTGATAAGCCCCTAAATGAGGCTGCCTACCCTCACAGCTCCCCTTCCTCCACCCACTACCTCTCCTCCTCCTCTTTTGCAGACTCAGATTCTCAATTTAGCTACCAGGCTCTGGATGAACAGACCGCCATCCAGCAAGACACTCACTGCTCCTGCAATGGGGAACGTTGGAGCTTCCAGCCCGTGTCCCCCAGCTCAAGTGTTCACAGCAGCCAGACTGGGGCTGACTGGAGTGGTATCACCCGGGAGATGAGTTCTGTCTCTGGGGAAGGCTGGAGCTGCGATCCGCTGATCTCTTCCGGACGCTCTTCCCCCTCACACATTGACTGTAACTCCTTGTGTTCAGAGGAAATTACCTCCTCTTCCTCAGTATACCAAGAGAAAAGGAAGTCCAGCATCTCCTCCTCTTGCTCTCGCAGCATCTCCCTCCGCAAGTCCAAACGTCCGCCTCCTCCACCATTGCGGTCTGACTCTCTTAGACGCCGGCCAGGGCGTAGCAAGCCCTCCCGGTCCTCCTCCAGCCCCCCTCTGGAGCGTAGCCCCCATATAGAGCGTAGCCCCTGCCTGGAGCGAAGCCCCCGCCTGGGGCGAAGCACCCCACAGACACCCACCTCATCGCCCCAGACCTTCCATGACCCCTGGGTGCCACGGAGCAATACCAAGAGACGCCAGAGTGGGTTCAACTGTGGCACAGTCACAACATTTGAACCGTTAAGCTCCGACTGCCAAGCAGCAACATCCGTTGAGTCTCCTTCGTCTGAGCACCTACCGCCTAGCCCCGGCCACTCCCATGCCCATATCCTCACCCCCGTGTCTCCAGGCTCAGAGGAGGAAGGGCTGACATTTACTCTCAACTCTCAACCAGTTGCTGCTTCCATGGCTGGGCTACAGCGCCTCGCTTCACCCTCCAGTGGTTATTCCAGCCAGTCCAACACCCCCACCCCTGGCACTCCCATCTCCTCCCCACTCAGCCCCTCCTCCCCTCTCGCAGCAAGCCCTGGAGCTTTCTCCCTCCCCCCGACCTCCCCCTTCTCCTCTTCACGCTCACTCTCCCATCCCCTGTCACCTGCCGTCTCCTCCCTGCCCAGGACAGGGTCTAAGGTCGAAGGGAGGCCAAAGCCACCAGTGCCAGAGAGGAAATCATCACTCTTCTCCTCCCTCTCCTCCTCCTTTTCATCCACCTCCTCCCTCTCCTCATGCACCTCCTCAGAATCCTCTGCCAAGCATTCTCTTCTCCCTGCTCCACCTCCTCCTCCTCCTCTACCTGAGTGTTCCTCTCCTTTGCCCCCTGTCTTCTACTCCCCCATTCATGAGTGTCCTGCTCCTCCTTCTTTCACCAAACTCTCTGTTGCTCCTCCTCCTCCCCCTTCATCTCTTCCTCCTCCCCCTCCCCCTCCTCCTCCCCCTCCTCCTCCACTCCCACCTTCATCCCTCCCCTCTCCTCCTCCTCTTCCTCCTTTCTCCCGGCCTCCTCCTCCTCCCTACTCCTACGCCATCAGGCAGACCTCCCATCATGTTCTGGTATCCACTATGTCATCATCAATCAACTTCCCTCCTCCCCCAACTACCCCCCCTCCTCCTCCATCTTCTCCTCTTCCTCCTCCTTCAGAGCTTCCAGAATTGCCAATTGCTGATCTTCCTCCTCCTCCTCCACCTCCACCTCCTCCTCTGCCTCCTCTTCCTGCATCCTCTGTGATGGCCCTCCCCCCACCAGATCTTGCCAAGTCTCCAAACTGCTGTGTTGAAGTGTCAACATCCACGTCCCCTTACCCCCTGGTCACTGCACAGGCTTTGCAGGGTGTCAAGCTTCGCTCTGTCAAGAACCAGGAAGGCCTGCTCACTAACAAAGATCTACCAAGCAAAGAAGCTCATCTGGATGGCCTGGGCGACACAGATGTTAAGCTATCTGGAACTGGATCACAAAATGCTATCAGTGATCAAGGCAGCAATGAAGCTAACATATCAAATGCTTTAATGGGTGATGCTAGCCCTTATAGCCCTGCCAACGCTGTTGCAAAGCAACCTGGGCTCAAATCCGATCATGGTTACTACAACTTAACAAAAAGTGAGGTGAGGACACCCATAGATGACTCAGCCTCTGCAAATCTTCAAATCCTGCAAGGCATAGTTCCTAGCCCAGCTAAACAGAGAAGCTCTGGGCCTCAGTTGGCCAACGAAACCCCTCAAGACATCAAGTACAATGAACAAGAGAGGGAAGATTCAGACATGTATGCTACTCTGGTCAACAATCATGTCTCCAGCCCTGATAGTCCCTTGGTTAAAATGTCTTATGATACTGACAAAAATCACATCAACACAATTACCCAACATCCCACTTTGCAACAACAACAGGTCACAAAGGTTAAGCTAACTGAGCCTGCTGAGAAACACAGAAACACTGAGGATGTTTGCCTGACAGATTCTTCTTACTGGACCCTCTCTGGAACAAAACAAGAGCCTCACAGAGAAAGCAGAACACAACTTTTAGAGAACAACGATAACAATAATTCAGAAATGTGGAATCACAGTGCAGCCAATGGAAATTCACACAGTGATTTAAAACAGTGTAATAGTGTCTTTGAGCCAGGTAGCCCAAGGAGGCTTCGCTCCCCGGAGAAGCCGATCCCACCAAAGAAGCCTGATCTTTGCATTCTGGGTCTTATCGCATCTCCTGAGGCTAAGCGAAGACCAGGTGGGTGGAAGAGCACTGGACAAATCACAGCGCCTTCTCCTGGGCTCACCAGCCAATCAAGAATTTCTGCTAATTCCTCCTGCACACATTTGACTAATAGTACATCTTCACCAAAGCACATCACATGCACCAGTGTTGACAAAACATCAATTCCTGATAAATTAGTGACACACACAACTTCACCTGCACACTCAATTAATGCTGCTTCTTTGCCAGCACACACAACACCTGTTGACATCACCACACGCTCACCTGCCAACTCCCCTCAGAGGCAGAAGCCACCAATTTTGCATAAAAAGCCAGATCTTTCATTGACCTCACCCAAAAGTACCAAACCACACTTGGCTACTACAAATGCAGGAGAGGCACCCAAAGGCACCCATAGCACCCTGGAGAGCACTGCTGTTTCACAGACTCAGAGCACTACAGGGACCAGTCGCACTTTGGGGATCATAGGTACCATTTTCAATGGGACCATAGATATCACAGAGGGCAGAGACACTTTCAGTGGAACCATGGGTATTACAGGGGCTAGAGACAATTTCAATGGGACCATGGGTACCACAGCTGCTAGAGACTCTTTCAGTGAGACCATGGGAACCACAGAGACTAGAGACACTTTCAGTGGGACCATGGGTACCACAGAGGCTAGAGACACTTTCAGTGGGATGGTAGGTACCTTGGAGAACCGTGGTACCTCAGGAACTTGGGACACCATGAACACCAGTAGTGACATAGGGTCTATGGGTACCTATGGGAACTGTGGTCCCTCAGGGATCATGGGTATGACCTCAGCGTGGAGTACCCAAGGTCCCATTCATCCATTCATAAGTACCTTAGAGAACTGTAGCACCTTAGGGAACCACGGAGCTGCTTCCGTCCAGACAGGGATTACTCAAACTGGAGCAACCAACCCTAGTTGTTCTGGGGTCATCAGAACAAGACTTAATAAGAATAATGACAAAACATTTCATAAGAGGATGATGAGGTCATCGCTGGCTGAAGATGCAGAGGAAGATGAGAAGGAGAGGCTGGTAAAGACAACAATGAAGATGATGTCATCCACCCCAATGAAAAAAGACAAAGCAAGAAAGAGGAGGAAGAGGAGGCCAGGCAGGCAACTGCTGCTGATGTCATCAACTATGGAGCCCTCCCCCTCTTCATCGTCATCATCTTCATCATCATCTTCGTCCTCATCTGAAGACGAGCGAGATGTGGAGAAAGGGAGAACAATGCAAATGAGTCAGAGAGTGAAGATGACGAAAGTGTTTGATCAAGACACCAGCAACTCTGAAAGCTCCTGCACTCTGATTGGTCAGAGCAGGTTCTCCCTCAGCAGTGCGCTGTCCACTGATAGCCTGCGGGAGGAGCTGTTACTTCCAGACCTCCTGATACAGGAACCAGGGGACGAAGAAGAGGAGGAGAGGAGCAATGATAGAGCACACAGGAGGGAGGAGGTGAAGGATGCCACAGGACCTCCAGATGGTAGGTTGAGTTTACTGGCATTGTTTGTTTTTCTGGCCAAGTATCAGCATACTAGATTGCTGCTAGATGTGTTTGGATTTTGGAGGTGCTGAAGTAGTTGATTCAGGCTAAGAGTGTAGGCACCTGGAACCAGACTGGTGCACTTGTCAAGGACTGTCAAGGACTATTAGTAGTTTGTATTACAAACTAGTAATATGTACCCCCAAGGTAATGATTTTTGGGCATGACTTGTGCCCTCCCCCAAACACTATGCTGTCTGTCTGTCTGTCTGTATGTTTGTCCTTCACATATCTCGAGAACCGTTCATCCGATCTACTTCACACTTGGCAGGTGCATTGCTGAGGATACAAGGAAGTACATTGTCGAAATGTGGTGCAATTTGGACATGTGACATGTTTAATGTTAATAAACTTGAAATAAACAAGCGAATAGAAAGCCACTCCCCCCAGCTTCAGCGGGGCAGGGCTTCTGGGCTCTGCTACTGCATGTCATGGTCAGAGCTGTAAAACCCTGCCATGAGAGAGAGGAGGGGACGACATCTCTCTTCATTTTATAACGTTAAAAGTTAGGCTTTGTTGTGAGTTTCCCGACGCATTTTAAAAAAAGACGAGAGAAAAAGAGAGAGGCCAAGTGAACTGAGAGCAAGAGCAAGTGACAGAGAGACAGCGCTGATGAGGAGAGACAGTGCTGGAAAGCTTTCCCTGTGAATGACAGAGATAAAACATTGGGTGTCCCAACTCATTTTTAAAAAGACAAGAAAAAGAGGGAAAGAGGGCGAGCAAACTGAGAGCTGTGGGGGAGCTGTGTCCTGTAGCTCTTTAACTATCCAGCTTTCTGTTCCTGTAGTTATCCACTGGTAAAATGTTTTTTTAAACATTAAACGCTTTGAAATGGGATTTTACCAGCTGATAACTGCAGGAACAGACAGCCGGAGAGTTGAAGAGCTGCAGGATGAGATGCAAGGAGGATTTCTGTTGTTTTAGTGGCTGCCAGCAGCTTTTCCTCCCACAGACAGTCACAGACAGAGAGACCCCCCTAGCCCGCCAGCCCCACTGTTAGCTGCTGAAGCTAAAACTGTCTCTCTCAATCAGCATATATATGACAATGAATGCAGGACTGGGGGAGGTGGCTGTTATCATTCTACCATTTATATAAATTTCATGTGTAGAGACCTGGAGAGTGGTCAACTCTATGTCAGCATTGGCCCGCCTTTTCAGGGCTGATTTTTTAACAGAAGACAACAGGTTGAGCCATTTTGAACCCATGAAATGCAGATTTTTATAAATTTGGTGTCATTGTCAATATTAACACCAGCATTGATGTGTTAATTGATACATATATATGCCGTTCTTGAGAAATAATAAGCAATCCGTCTGTTCTGAACAGGCACATTTTGAACAGGCACTGCACTAGTTTTATTCCAATTCAAGGGTGACTAATAGTAAAGAATAATAAGTAAAAGTGAACACTGTCAACTGAAACAATACTTCATATTCAATTTTAATTCTCTTTCTCTTTGTTTTTCTTTACAGCTGATCTGTTTGTCAGTGTTTCGGCAGATCAGATGTTTGTTCCCAGTAGACCACGAACCACAGAAGATCTGTTCGCTGTCATCCACAGGTAGGAACACACAAACACACACAAACACTGTTACTGTACCAAGCTATCAACCACAATCTCACATGTCTGCTTGATTCCTCCCTCTGCCTCTGTGGAGCAGTGCAGTATGGGAAGGCACAGCGTGAATGCCCTGATAGGGGTTTGGCTGCAGGTAAAGCTGTGATTGGTCACCGAATGTGTAGTAAATTGAGTTTAGATCCTGAACCTGTGTAGAGTTAACTAGATACATAACCACCAATCCAGTTATCTTTCTTGTATGCTCAGTTTTTCCTCCTTCCATAACCAGTAACAGTCCCACCCTCCTTTTCTCCCCTTTTTCCCTAACTTGGAATCGTCTCAGTTCCCCAACTAGTAAGCTTTTTCCTTGCTCTGTAATTTAGTTGCTTCCATCTTTCTTGTTGCCCAGCTAGGATGCTTCTATTTTTCACTACCTGGACTGGAATCTTCCTACGTGCTTAATTCCTAACTTTAACCATCCTTCATTGTTCCCCTAATAGGAAGCTTATTTCTTCCTTGTCCCCTAAATTGTTCCCTTGTTCCCTAATTTAGCATCATCTTTGTTCCCCAACTCTTTCTTCCTGTTACTTAGTTGTTTCCATCTTTCTTGTTCCCTCGCTAGGATGCTTTTATCTTTTGTTCCCCTAACTGAAAGCTTCTACCTACTTTCTTCCCCAAATAGGAAGCTTTTTTCTTCCTTGTCCCCTAAATGGAAGTTTCCAGTCCCTTATTCCCTAACTTGGAACCATCTTTGTACTTTGTTCCCCAATTAGTAAGCTTCTTCCTTGCTCTGTAACTAAATTAGTTCATCTTTCTTGCTCCCTGACTAGGATGCTTCTTTCCTTTGTTCCCCTAATTGGAAGCTTTGTACCCTTTTACTTCCCAATATGAACCTTCCCTCTTCCTTGTGCCTCATTTGGAAGCTCATCCCTGTCCCTGTGCTCTCTGTCAAATCTCAATTTGATGATAGATTATAGCTTTAATTTGGTTTGTGGTCACTCAGGAGCACTGTACTGCACAACCACTTTTTTTCTGATAGTAAAAAGGTAAGCTGATGTGGTTTGAGTGCCTTGCTCAGGGGCAGTTTAACAGATCTTGAGATTAAACATGTATTGATATTGTTACATGACAGTTCTCAATGAAATACTACTAAAGTAAAATGTGACTACTTTGTTTTCTGTCTGTCTGCCTCAGGTCAAAGCGGAAGATGCTAGGAAGAATAGATTCAGATGAAGACAAACATCGTATCTCCTCTTCCTCTTCATCCTCTTCCCCTCCGGTGACCCCAACTGATCCCCAGCCCCACCTAATGCGACCTACAACTCTCAGAAGTCAAAGGTCAGCAAGAAGCGAGAGCTTCAAGGCTCTCTTGCTGAGGAAGGGTAGTCGGTCTAATTCGTCTTCTCGAATCTCAGCTGTCGAGCGGCTTCGCATAAATGCTGCTTCTACTGCTGCCACTGAGCTGCAGTGTGTGCCATCGCTGCCACCACAGCCACCACCGCCAGAACAACCCCATATTAATCCCACAAGCTTGTCCCATAACGTGGATACATGTGACATCAATACCCACCTGACTTTTGATGTACCAGTTTCTCCCACGTCTCTTTGCCCTCAGAACTTGTCCATGATGTTGAGACTGAGGCACAATCAGCTCCTCTTCACCTCCTCCTCCCCTGTATTCTTCCTCTCCTCCTCCTCTGTGCGACCTCGCTCCCTCACTCCTCCCTGCTCTGCCAGCCGACGCTTTGCTGCTCGCTGCCGCCTCTTCGCTGCCCCCATGACTGCCATCTTAGAAGGGGAAGGTGAGGAGGAAGAAGAGGAAGAGGATGATGATGAGGTGTTTGTTGAGTCTCCAGGAACCATTTTGGGAATGGAAAGAGGATCGAGCCAGAGATTGATTGAGATTTCTTGATGGACAAGCCAAGACTATAGATGCAGCTGCAACTTGGATTCGGGAGGAAGTAGATGGTCACCCACCCTCAAGTCCAGTTGTTAGGGATCACAGAAAAACGTACCTGAATGTGACGATGTCTGGGTCTTCTACAGATCCTTATCAGGTTTGAAACTGTCTACAAACTTGTCACAATGCCTCAGCAACCTGAATTGAACTAGACTGGACTGACGCATGGTCTGAAGCCTTTAACTGAATGTACTGAAGCAAACTTGGCAAGTATCTCTAGTCGCCATACATATATGTCAGAAAGGACATGCGTGTAATTATATCTCATGTTTGTTCTCATAACTGTGGAATGATGATCTCAAGAAGACAAGCTTGTTGCATAAACCCCAACACCTCCTTTCAATGTACTTAAATCGAAACTACAGCAATTACCTTGTATTATTGTCTTTTGCTTGACTTTGCTGTCCATTTTCCTACATAATCATATTTTCTTGTTTCACAAAGTATTCTTCTTCTCTGTTTAAGTTAATGTTATACTTTCTTGCCCTAATAAGAGAAATCAAAATTCTCTTTGTCCATGTCATCTCTGGCTTACTGTAGTAAACACAACTTTTTACATTATTATAATATTGACAAGAAATTAATTTTGTCATCTTGACATAAGACGCTTGTTTTCTTGAGATCTGAGAAAAAATTCTAATATTATATATATAATATAGTATAATTATAGTATAATAATGTTAAGCAGTTATGTTTTAAAGCTTTCCCAAAGTCTTCCGTATCTAGCTGTGGTTTTCATGAATCCAAACAACTCCAATGACATTAAATCCACCAATTCTACTGGCATTAACTTAAGCATAGGTATTGAATCGGCCGGTTTTGATTACATTAAATTGGTGTTCAGTTATAGAGCAGCTGGTTCTGATAACAATAAATCAGAAAAAAGTTTTAGATCAGCCAATTCTGGCATTACACAGGGTTCATAACATCTCTGATCAGCAGGACTCGGTTTCAAACCAGAGAACACTTGATTAAGATGAAACCAACTTGGGAGGTTAATCCACGTTTTTTGTTTATATTTAAAACATTTTTATAGTCATGTAAAGCTGAGTTGTGATAAGGTATGAACAAGGAAAGGCAGTGCTGGAAATATTTTAACAGCTGACATGTTTTTGTGACTTTTGACTCAACATAATTATTTAAATGTCCTATTTTCTATGTTATTATGAGCTACACTGACTGACACTATAATTAGTAAGGGATGTAGTTTGTCCTATACTGTAAATAATCCTGTTTCATCTTTACCCCTCTTGTTATCATGTTTCTACATATTTCTTCTTTATGTTATCTGCTGCTGGATCTTCATTTCCTCTCTGTAGCATTTATTTCAGCTTCAGTCTCCATCTTAACGAGTGATGGAGTCTCGGTTTTCAAGCCTCAAATCTGTTTTTTCTTCTCAAACAAAGTAGCAGATAGTAAGACTAACAGTCTGAATTTGGATGTAACTTTTTAAGGTGGAGGCTTTGAATTTAGGCACATAATATCTTCTCTGTGTGAATGTAAGCGATTCAGATTTACTCTATTAACCATAAGATTAATGCAATTTAACTGGAAAACTGGAACAATGGAGGGAAGTACCATGAGAGAAAGATAAATGGAGGTGGAAGTGATGAATAGGAGGAAATGGAAAACTGAATGAAAGTGTTTTTGCATGTGTGGAGAAACAGCAGAAAGAACTGGAAACAAATGTTTTTAAAAAAGGAAATGTATAAGAAATGGAAGCAATAAAGGATAAACTCATTTTCTGAAGCTATGATTTATTCGTCTAATTCCTAAAATGGTGGTGTGAATTAAAAAAAAAACATGAACAATTTAGTATAAGGCAACCCAAAGCAACACCACAAACTACAACTTCAAAATGACCACAGTGATGAATCAATGTCTCTTTTTATTGTTTGAACAAAACTAAACATTTACATTAGGCAATAAAAAATACATCGATTATAATTGTGAAAATTAAATGAAAAAGCCAAATATGGGCAAACAATAAAAACATTTTCTGTTGAAGCACAGGGAGGCGCTCAACCTTAAAGAATAACCCAACACTGAATCACAGAGGTAGAGATAAACTACTTAACTTCTGGCCACACCCTAATTAATGAAGTCAAAGCAGGTTTTTTCTATCAGCTCTGGACGCAAAAACATCTGCAAGATGAGGCAAGAAGAGAAACATGTTTGAATGTTTTAATCCACAGGAGCAGGTCAGCAGCATCTGTGAATCAGTGTTGAACTATTCTTACAGGTAAGAAAGAACTTCATGAACTATCAGGGTGCAGTTTGCATCTCTGACCACTGAGTGGTGCTGTGGAACCATCCTGGGTGTCCAAATAGTTCAAACATGTTCAAACCCTCCTTGTGTTGCCTAAGTTGAGACTGTCGGGCACTGCACAAATCCAGATATGACTGTGTTGATTTTTGTTTTGCATGTATGGTTTTGAGAAGGTTCTTGAAAAGGTGTGAGGGGCCCTTAGGGAGCTTAGGTGGTTCTAGTTGATGTTTTTGAGAAAGTTTCATAAATTGTTGAAGGTTTTAATGGTAATTGGGCAGATTTTGGTTGTCCTTAAAGTTCAAGAGGTTCTTGAAGATGTTCATAGAGATGCTTCAAAGGTTCTAAGGAGGTGTTAGAAGTGTTTCAGCAGATGTAAAGGGTTCTGGAAGAGGTTTCCAGTATCCTTGAGGAGGTTTATGTGGTTCTTGTGGAGGTTAAAAGGTTTTGAGGAGGTTTCATAAGTTGTAGAGAAGCTTAAAAGGGTTTTTAATAAAGCTTAATGTTTAAGAGGTTCTTGAAGAGGTTCCAGACATCTAGGTTCTTGATAAGGTGCTAGAAATATTTGACAAGATGGAAAGGGTTCTGGAAGACATTTCCGGGATCATTGAGGAGGTTTATGTGGTTCTTGTGGGGGTTAAAAAGGTTTTGAGGAGGTTTCATAAGTTACAAGGTTTAAAGAGTTCTTATCAAACCTTAATGTTTAAGAGGTTCTTGAAGAGGTTCCAGACATTTCAGGTCTTGATAAGGTGCCAGAAATATTTGAGAATATGAAAAGGGTTCTGGAAGACATTTCTGGGATCATTGAGGAGGTTTATGTGGGTCTTAGTGATGTTCCAGAGGTCCTGAAGAGGTTCAAATGCTTGCGATGATCTTTCACAAGTTTGAAGGAGGTTTCAGAGGTTCTCAATAGCCTCTTATATACAGAGAACCCATATTATAGCCATAAAGAGGAGCCGCCTTTGCTTTTTTACACTGAACCACTCAAAGCCGGCATAAAGCGACCTCCATGTGTGCTTTCACATAGCATGCTGGTGTTCCGGATTCAAAGGTGTGATGCTGTAAACTCTGCCATGAGGGAGGACAAGTATGTCATTAGGACGAGGGGAGGAGATTTCTCCTCGTCCCGCCTTGAACGGGCTGTGTAAAAGGGGCTAAAGAGGTTTGATGGAGATTTCAGGGGGTCCTTCACAAAGTTCAATAGGTCCTTTGGGAGATCCTGGAAACTCATGATGTTTCAGAAGTTCAGAGTGGTTGAAGGTGAGAAATGTTCTAGAAGAGCTTTAAGAGGTTCTTTTGGATGTTCCAGAGGTTTTGAGGGCTTTCCAGAGGTTCTTAAGAAGGTCTGAGAGATTCTTTACAAGATTTCAACAGTCCTTAATAGGATTTAGGAGGTTCTTGGGGAGGTTTCAGATGTTTGTGGGAGGTTCCACAGGTTCTGAAGAGGAAGTTCTTGTGATGGGTCCAAGTGATGCTCCAAGGGTCTTTTCTAATTTTCTAAGAATGTTGAAAAGGTTCTTTATGAAATTCCAGAGGTTTGAACAGATGTTCCAAAAATGTAAAAAAAAAAATAAGGGTAGCACATCTCAATTTTCTAGTCGAGGAGGACAAAATATTAACATGAGAAGGGTGATTGGTTCCCAGATGACTGGGTCCAACTCCCAGCTGTGTACTAACTATGCCCTTGTGTATATGACTGAATTGAATCTATATACTTAAAATGCTCTGAAGAAGGCTCTGTGCCGAAACGCATAAGCATTTTTCTAATGTGATATGAGCCAAATAAACAAGTGAAATGTAATATTTTGTCCTCCTTGACTAGAAAATTGAGATGTGCTACCCTTGTTTTACACTTTTGGAACATGCCTACTGGATTTTGGGTTTAGCACTCCACTGAGAATCCCATTGTTGAAGCGCAACCTCCTTCTCCAATAGAGTTGAGATGTTCTTGGGATGTTCCAGAGATTTTGGATTAAGCTTAAGGGGTCACTGAGGAAGTTACAAAGATTCTTTAGGTTTTAAAGGCTCCTGAATTCAATTCAAGTTCAAATTCAAGGTTCTAAGAGACAGTGAGTGTGTTTAAGAGGTTCTGATGGAGTTCCAGCTGCTCTCATCTAGCGTCTGACACCCATAAATCTGTTCTGACCTATTCTCTAAACTGTTTTCTATGTTGTTTTTTTTGTGCCTGCACTGACAAATTGATCGCTTTGATTTGTCTTGCGTTTTCTCAGTAGCTTTGTCTTTAATGAACTCCCATAAAAAGCTTCATCACAGTGTTCTGAGATACCCGAGAGAACAAACAAACAGCTTGTTCCTCAAACCACCGGGAGCTGTGTTTGTGTGTGTTTGTGTGTGTTTTCGGGTGTAAAAGGGCAGATGAAGAAGTCAGACAAATATCCGCATTGTCAGCATGATGCAGCAGCGTGTCTGTCCTGGAGGAATAACAGAATGTGAATTGGTTATTATTGATTATTATTATGTTTTTGCCTCCAAACGCCAAGAAACAAGACACAAGACTTTTTATTTCTGAAGCTTTTTATTTGTCAGACTGGCCAAGGTCTAAAAACCAGGACACGTGTGGCTGCCGGGCGAAGAAACCAAGCAGCTGCATGGCGGTTAGTTTGATGCTTCACATCTGAGAGTAGAGTAGAAAGGAGTAGAATACAGCAGAATAAGAAGACAGAAAACACATGCAGACAGAGTTTAATTAAGAGAGATTAGACAGATTTAGAGAGCTGTAAATGTTTAGAGTCAGTGTTTTCAGACGTCTCCAGAGTCTCCATGAACACATAGTTTACCACGACTCCATCTGACCTTTGACCCCTGTGTTTTCTCTGTGCCATTAGGAAGTCTCAGAGGTTTTAATTGTCTGACTGTTGAGCCAAAAACATCAGCAGTTCTGTTTTTCTTTTTCTTTCTCTCTTATTCTGTTTTTCTGAAGCGGCTTGCTGTGTGATTCGGTTTCTTCTCTACTCTTTTATTTTTCGGGGTTAGTTTGTAAAAGTGACAGTCGGTGATGACCAACAGTGCATCAAGGTCACAGAGGAGGGTATTATTTTAGGTCATCCAGTGACCCCACAAGAGATCACTGGATTAATCAAAGTTGTTGCAAGATGATAGGACTGGATAGGATACAGAAAAAAACATATTTTGCTTTACTTCTTGTGCATTTCTGTATTTTACCTCATCAAGCCTCTAAAAGTTATTAAAATAAAACAATAAGTCCTCTCTCTAGAGCTGCAAGCTTAGTCTATTAAACACTTAGTTGATCGACAGATTAATCAGCAACTATCTTGATAATAGAGTAATGGTTTTAGTCATTTTTTAATCAAAAATGTACAAAATAAGCTGGTTTCAGCTTCACAAATGTGATGATTTATTGCTTCTCTTTGTCAATATGATGATAAACTAAATATCTTCAGGGTTTGGACTGTTAGTCAGACGAAACAAGACAATTGAGGATGTAACCTTGAAATATCAGTGACTTAACTGGTAGACAGTGAAACAAGTGACACGGGTCCCAGGTAGACTTTGCTTTATTTTAAAGGGTCACAGGCCAAAAATGTTGGGAACCACTGTTTTTTGTTTTTTTTTTTGGTCAAAGGTCAAAAGAAATGAAACAAAGATTGGAAAAAGAGAAAGAGATCACACATTTCACATTCCACACACCTGGTGTTGTTTTTGGCTTTTCAGTTAATCACATGTGCTGCTAAGAATTCAGGTAAATGCTGTGTGTGTGTGTGTGTGTGTGTGTGCATTTTTCTGTCACCGTGGTAACAGTTTGCTGACAGCAGGTGTGTGTGTGTGTGTGTGTTTGTGGAATGATAACACTCGGTAAACCTGGCAGAACGGAACGCTCTCAGTCAGTGTGTGTTTAGTTTTTCTTACATCTCTCATCGCCGTGAAACAGTGCCACAGCGAACATGACAGATGTGTGTTTTATTTAGTTTATCATGTTCACAAATGTTCCTTCTTTCTATCCTTCTGTCATTCTCTATTTAGTGCATGTCAGATCATTTTAGGGTAGAATCAGGAGGAGGGTTTGTTTTTTTTTTTGTGTCCAACAATTTCTGTAACTTTCCGCAACAGATGATCCATGCTCATTTTACACCGTGATTGGCCAGGTGTGTTCAGGTGTGAAAAGAGGTGGCCTTAAAGCTCACAGTTTTTCAAGTCTTAAAACAACAATCAGGAGCCCAAATGAACAGTGAAATATGTTTTTCTTGCTGTAATCATTCCTCCTGTTCATACTGAGGTCATTATGAAGATCCCTTCATAATGACCTTACAATGGAAGTGATGGAGGACAAAATCCACAGTCCTCCTTCTGTACAAAAATGTATTTAAAAGTTTATCTGAAGCTAATATGAAGCTTCGGCGTCCAAATGAGTCAAATCAAGTAAATATCTTTCAACGTTACAGTCTTTTTAGTGCCAAAGTCCCTCTTTTTGTTACTATACTTCCACCTGCAGCTCAACAGGGAAACACTGTCCGAGGAAACACAAAGAGGGAATTTGATGCTAAAAAGACTGTAAATGTGTCAGATATCCACTTGATATGACTAACTCAGACTGCTGAAGCTGAATATAGGCTTCACATCAACTTTTGAATGCATTTTTGCACAAAATGACTGTGTGGACATACTGTGGATTTTGGCTTCCATCACTTATACTGAAAGCACATTTGAAGGAGATCTTTTAATATCCAGTATGAACAGGAGGAATGATTACAGCGAGGAAAACCTCTTTCACTGCTCATATGGACACCTGACTGTTGTTCCAGAGGTGTTGATGGAGACTCCTCAGTGAACTCACTGGCTCATGTGTAGGTTCCTTGAGACTTCACTCAATTCAGTGCCTTTTTTCAGGCTCCATGTGGCCTTAAAGTGGATCATTGAGGAGGTTCTGGTGGCTCTCCTAATGTTTAGGGCTGCTGGAGGGGGATCCAGGGGTCCCTTACGAGACCCCGGGGGCTGATGAGGTTAAAAAAGGGTTCTTGAGGACATTAATGTACTCTTGGGAGACGTTCTAGCAGTCTAGCAGTTGTTGGAGACGTTCCAGGACAGGGCATGCAGTAAATGCTACAGTACTGTGGTACAGGCCTGAATGTGTACAAATTGGAGTTAATGGCTGTGAGAAAACATTGTCGGCATTGCAGTGACCTGCATGAATAAACAGCCTCCAATGTGAGATACAGGCCATCATTCCTCTGCAAACCTCTCCTTAAACCCTGAATAAATACAGGTTTAAAAAACATGAATATTCTCTCTCTCACACACACACATACAGTATATATATGTATATGTACTGTACATGTACTACACACACGTATAACCTGGCAAAGTCCCCGCATACATTCCTGATAATTCCTGATAAATCGCAGTTCTCACATACTCAATATACATGTACTAATGTGAACATGTGTTTACATATACAATCCAACACGCACACACATACACACACACACACACAGAGCAGCTGAGTGATTTGGTATCTGATAGAGCAGATGAACAAATAAGGGTGGAACTCTGAGTACAGACCGCCGTTCACATCAACAGGAAGAGAGTTGTGTGTTGGCTCCCAGTCACTCACTGTTCAGTTGTTGTTGTACTATGTTGTCTCTATCTGTGTTTTTAACTCTGTCAAGTATTTTACTGTTAATTTAATAAATGTTACTGCTGTGTTTTAGAGTCATGTTACTGTGTTTAATGCTACCAGTGTGCAAAACACATGCTTATCTTTTCTTGTCCAGGTGCTGAGTCCAAAAAACAGACCTCTGCACCTGATCGGGGCTCAAAACACAGACTTCATACACAGCTCGATTAACCTCCTACTCTAGAGGTGACATGATTAGTTGATTGATCGATTGACAGAAAGTAATATTTGCTAGTTGTACAATTTTCCATGATAGTAAACTCAACATCTTTGTGTTTCTGACTGTTGGTTGGACATTTTTTTTTTTACATGTTTTACAGTAAGTAATCAATAGATTATCAATGAAAATAATAGTTGGTTGCAGCGTTACAGTACTCTTGTGATGGAATAATACGAACTGTACCTCAGTTTTCTGTGTTCAGTTTTTGATAGAACACAACTTTACAACAATTGAGCTCAATATAAACTATGAAAGTCTTCAAACAGAGACTGCCTTCAAGACCAGGACCACAAGATGATGGACCTGTCAGAGTTCACATCAATCAATTTTATTTGTCACATGCAGTCATTTTTAGGCACAATCACAAAGAAATGCAGTCTCATCAGTTCCTTCAAATTGTGCAGTAAAAAAAGATTAAATAAGTAATTATTCTAGTCTACTATTCTAGATCCTAGTTGCCTGAGGGTAGAAGCTCCTCCTGAGCCTCTCAGTGCTGGCCTGCTGTATCTGTACCTTCTTCCCAACCACAGCAGAGATAAGAGGCTGTTATCCGGGTGGTTGGGATCTTCAATGATTCTCCTAGACTTATTCTTGCAGTGCCTGGTGTAAATATCTTTAGACAGGGTATAGCTCTGCCTATTGTATGTTCAGCTGAATGACCCACTCTTTACAGGGCCTTGCAGTCCTGCACGGTGCTGTTTCCGTACCAGGCAGTGATGTTCCCGGTCAGGACACTCTTGGTGCTGCAGGAGTAGAAATTCCTCAGTATTTGAGAGGATACCCGGAATTTCCTTAATCATCTGAGGTGAAACAGTCTCTGCCTTCCCTTTCTCACCACTGAGTCAGTATGCAGTGCCCAGTTTAGGCCCTGGGTGATGTGGACACCAATGTACTTGAAGCTGTCCACCCTCTCCAATGTTGATATTAAGGGGGGCATAGTCCCATCCCTGCTTCTTCCCAAAGTCCACTGTCAGCTCCTTAGCATTGCTGATGTTCAGGAGTAAATTGTTGTCCTGACCATAGACTGTAAAAAATAATGGACGTCACCACTTTGACGTTACTCATTGGTTTGTGGACTCCCATTTTGAAGCCTCAAGTTTGCATTTTGACTGTCATCATCTTGGAGTTTTGGAGCCAGAAGTGACCTTATGGATGGAGCAGACCCTAACACTAGCTGCTAGCTGCTATCTTGGTTAGCACGGTGCATTTACAGTCTATGGTTAACTGTGATAATGCTAGAGCTAATGCTAATTTTCACTAGCGACAAACAGGCCTATTTATTTACCAGGAAAAAACTGAACATCTGACTCCTTAGAGGGTTGTGTTAAGGATGAGGGTACAAGAGCTGTGTCCACCTACCATCACCACCTGGGGTCTGCCTGTCAGGAAGGTAAGGATCCACATGCACAGTGAGGTGTTTAATCCCAGGTCCTTGAGCTTTGTGACGAGCCTGGATGAAACTAAGGTGTTAAACGCTGAACTGTAGTCAATGAACAGTAATCTCACATAGCTCCCTTTCTTGTCCAGGTGAGATAGGGTGGTGTGGAGGATGTGTGCTATGGCGTCTTCCATTGATTGGTTGGGATGGAAGGGAAACTGTAGTGGATCCAGTGTGCAGGGTAGTGGGGACCAGATTTAATCCTTGACCAGCCGTTCAAAGCACTTCATCACTACAGAGGTGAGTGCCACTGGGCATTAGTCATTCAGGCAGATTAATCAGATTATGCAGAGCCAGATGATGTGGAGTAAACCCGGGGTTTTGGGGGCTACTGGGCAGTTACCTGCTTTGTCAAGTTGGTTTATCCAGGCAGATATGGAACAGCATTTATAGACAGTTTCCTCTCAAAGATAACTTTAACTTTCCTATGAGGCCCTCTCAGACCCCTGAGTCTTTCTGAAGAGTCTCAAACCCCAAATAACCTCTGAAATCTCCTACAGGAGTTCTACCGCCCTCATCAGTCTCCTCAAAGTCCACTGAAACCTCAGGTGCTCCTGTGGTTTAGCAGTTAAGATACAGACTGTGAACTGCAACACTTCCTGCCATGTCTGCACTATCCTTATCTGATTAAGTCATAAAATACATCAAAAATATTGTAAGAAAAATAAAAGACCCCCTAAACAATGCTTGAAACCTCCTCAGGAACCAGGGGTAGATGTGCACCTCCAGAGTCACTGTGGTGCAATCAGTGGTGAGCACTGTTGGCTCACAGCAAGAAGATCCATTTATTTATTATATTTTACAGTATTTATCTTGTTTTATTTTATTTGTTGTTGTGGCTCAAGAAAAGTGATTGCAGACAAGTTCTATGTAATCTGCAACCTACAAATCCAGAATTATGAAGAGAAGAGAAGAAGAGGAGACAGAGGTGGTAAAAATAAGTTTTATGTCTATCCACTAAGAGGGAGTGGTGCACCGCTGAGAGCAACACTGATCTGTCAAACTCTCAGTTGTAGTGTTTGTGTGTGTATGTGTGTGCGTGCGTGCACGTCAGGAATCCACTTGCGCGTGCACGCGCGCACCTCCCTCCTTCTCCTCCTCCTCCTCCTCCTCCTGTATTTCCTGTATTGAGTTGTGCGTGTGCAGAGAAGAGAAGGAGGATTATTTCCACAGAGGAAGGAAGAGGAGAAGGAGCGCGCGGCGCAGGCAGACCTGATCAACCTGATCGATAGAAGTGATTAAAGATTAACGTCCCGGAGCTCCAGCTTGTCTCCATCTGTCAGGACAGCCCCGCACTCCTCTGTGACATGACTCTGTCCGGCTCTGTATCGGCTGCTGCGGGACAAACCGGCTGATGATGATGATGAAAGTGCTTCCTCCGCTCCACGCGCTCCACTGCCGACCCGCGCCGGTCTAAGATGCCACCGGGCCCCGGCGCTCGGCACGCGGCTCGGACCCAGAGTAACCCGGGATAATAAGACACAGAAAAAAAGACACAAAAGCATTTTTAAAAAGCGGAAATCAAACACCTGGGGGAGTCACCCCGCCGGGACGTGCCGGGAGGGAGAACCCGGGATTAGTGAGCCGTGCGCCGGGGAGCTGAGGCGCACTGAGCCGCGCAAAGAGCCGCAGAGAGGAGAGAGAGAGGTAACTTTGACTTTCAGTGGCAGTTTGTTTACAGAGAAAAAAAGTTTATTACGCTTATAGAACTTCATGGAAACTTCGATTATTTTACCAACAAGTTCTGACAAAATGAATTTTAATCCAAACTGCAACTTTAAACGATTTTGCTTTGAATTTAAAGTTAAATCAACTGTTTTTGTTCTCAAAGTGTTAGTAGATGAAGAAATGTAAACCAGACACGTTACATGTTGTTATCTGTTGTTTGCATGCATACCATCTCTGAGATAAAAAAAAAAAAAAAAATCCTGCAGGAAACACAAAAAGGAATCTTTGAGTTGTCTGTAATCTCCAAATCTTTTCCAATAAGTTCCTTTTCTAAAAACTGTGTAATTTGTTGCTAATTATAGACAAAATATGACCGCCTTTGAAAGAAAAAGTCTCTTTTATGAATTATTTTATTATTAACACAAGAAACAGATTTTTTAAAAAGCTTTTTGTTTAAGTTTTGGAGCAAAAACAATTAAATCTTTGTCAAATTGAGTTTATTTCGGTTCAGTTTCTAAAACAGAAATGCATTCAGTTGCTAAAATGTGAAAGAAAAAAACTCATCTCACACTGGAGCTTTTGATCAAAACACACGATGGTGTTTCCCCAGCAGATGGTGTTTCCCCGGTTTTTATGGAAGTGCATCTTTCTTTTGTTGAACACTTAGAGGACTTCTCGTTCATGTTTGGAGACAGCAAATAATGTCACCTCAAGGTCCATTTAGCAGCCTCTTGAGTAGAGAAGACCATGTGATATGCTCGTGAGCTCCGGCTACTCAACACACCTTGTGGTGAGATAATTTGTTGTTTCCAAGGTGAAGAGTGAACGTTTATCCCTCAGAAAGAGACGAGTTAAATGTCCAGTTCATTCAATTTCAAATCAATCAATCAATCAATCAATCAATCAATCGTCTTGATGACGAAAATGTCAGATATAAGAACTTTGGTCACGTGTCTCTGCAGGTCTGCAGGGATGCTGGTCCCGCGGCTCCCGGTCCTGTCTGCGCTGCTCGTCCTGCTGCTGGCCGCGGGTCGCTGCACGGCGGCCGCCCTGCTCCGGAGTTCCAGCACCCGGGCGGACGGGCGTCTGGACGGTCGCAGCGTCCTGGAGCTGGTCGGCCGGTACTCTAAGGCGAGAGCCGAGACGGCGGCGGGGCTCACCGGGCACGGAGTTAAAGCCCCGGAGAGAAAGAGCAGGTCCAGCCACGGACTGGGTCAGTACTGCAAATACTAAATACCACAAATACTAAAAATACTACACTCAGTGCGGTCTGATAAAAGCTTGTAAAGAGTGAGGTATCTTTATCACATTGTGGTCTGCGGTCAGTCTTTTATCTATAGAGTAATTCATGAGTCAACATTACGAATGAATGAACACATGAATTCATGATCGGTGTGTTTGGTGCAGAAGAGAAAGAAGAAGAAATGATGCAACTCTGTGTCCCTTTCAGCCTGTTTCTGAACTCCTGGGAACTTTTTGTTGTTTAGATCAGAGAGATGATGAAGTCCACTTCAGTGCATTTACAGTCCGCTCCATTAGTGCAGCCGGCTGATGCCAAACCAGCAGAGCAGCTTTCACCCTCAGAGACGTTGGATAGTTTAGGAGATTTATGTATGATTTTAAACATGTCATGACCTTCATTTAGCAACAAAAAATCTGGAGTTCTGCTCACATTAAATCATATTTAATACATCCTGAACAAATAACTGAGTCGATAAGTAAGCTCATTCATGTTTAGTGTTTTTTAAGTGTTTATAGCCTCTTAAACTCTGCTGTTCTTTGTTTGCTCAAACTCACTGAAACTTAACTTTGAATTCTAGTAGAACCCAAAGTTTCCAGAGATACTTTTGTCAAATTGGAAAATTGGTGGAATTTGTGATTTTCAGTCAGTGAAAAGTGCATAAAACACAACATTTATTATTCAAATCAAGGAGGTTAAGAAAGTCTGCACAGTCTGAAATCTTTTTCCTCAACAAACTGTAGTTTTGGGTTTTAGAATATTATATTTCCATCTTATTTTTCTTATTTTTAAACCCTGAACATAAGACGAATGGTGGAAAGTCATGTTATTCTGGCCTCTACAATGAGAAAGTGTTACCGTGTTACTGCATTTCTTAATAAATGACAACAGAGACCATGTTGCAGTTGCTGCATTAACCTCTTAAACTCTTTATTGGTGACATTTATGGTTTTCAAGATCAAGAGTTTAAGACGTTAATCGTGCAACTTCCTTTCGTCTTTCCTTATGAAATGCAGTACCACAGTAGTCCTTTCTCAGTGTAGAGGTATAACAATATGAAAATGTGATGGAAATATTATATTCTAATACTTCACAATGAAAACTTCACAACTCAACTCAACTTTATTTATATAGCACCTTTCATACAAATATACAGCCCAAAGTGCTTCACAACACAACACAGACAAACAAAAATAAATAAATAAATGCAGAAACAGTCAAAAATAAATACATTTTTGCAAGACTTAAAATTACAGCAGTACAATAATAATGTTTTGAAAATAGAATAAAATAGAATAAAACTCAATAAAATAAACACCAGGGATAAAATGATATAAAACCAATGAATAAAATTTAAAAATGAAAGCTTTAGCATTACTCCAAAGTAAAAGTGAAAGCCAGATTTAAAAGATGGGTCTTTAATTTCACAAAAACAGAGAGAGATCTTTCCATTCTAACATCCAGAGGCAGCGTCTTCCATAAAAACAGAAGGCAGCCTCAGTGGTACTTTTATGGGGCACATGAGGAACATTTAAAAGACCTTAGTGATCTGGCCGGAAAATAAAATGAAAGAAAATGTATAGAGGAGTGAGGTTATTCAAAGTTTTATAAACCAGTAAAAGAACTTTAAAATCAGTTCTGACAGATACGGGTAGCCAGAGCAGTGTCTTAAGCAATGGGGTGATCTGTTTTAGTTAAGACTCTGAACGAGTTGTCGTTTTCTTATAGACTTTTTAGGTAATTCAGTAAAAGGGAATTACAATAGTCTAAACAGCTAGTCATAAAAGCCTGAATGAACATTTCAGCATCTCTCTGAGTTAAAAAATCTCTGACTTTGGCAATATTTCTGTGATGAAAAAAGGGTGTTTTTGTGATGTGTGTTTTAATCTGTTTGCTAAGACCACCAAGCATTGATTGCAGTTTTTCTCTTGCTGCTTTGTGTCCTATTAAAATAACTTTTTCCTCATTTAATTTAATAAGGTTTTTACCCATCCATTCATTAATGTCAGTGAGACAGGAGAGCATGAAGTGCATTGGGGTCATTTGATGATACAGAGATGTACAATTGTGTGTCATCAGCATAAAGATGATAATTGACGTGGTGATGGGTAATAATGTTTCCAAGTGGGAGCATATATAATGAAAACCAAATTGGGCCGAGAATGCTTCCTTGAGGAACACCATATTCAATACCATGAGTCTCTGATACATAACAGTCTACCAGTCAGAGGGACCCATCCATTCCTCAAGTCTGTTCATTAAAATTTCGTGGTTGATTGTGACGAATGCTGCATTGAGGTCTAAGAGAAGAAGGACAGTCACACTGTTTGCATCCACAATAATTCTCAGGTCATTTACAACTTTTAGTAGTGCTATATCTGCGCTGTGGTTGGCTCGAAAACCAGATTGGAGCTTGTCTGTAATGCTGTTGTTGGTTAGATAAACAAGTAGTTGATTAAAAACCGTTTTCTCTAAAAGTTTACCAAGGAAAGGTAGAATAGAAATGAGTCTGTCATTGTTTAGCTCTGAGTAATCTAGATTGGATTTCTTGAGGAGAGGTTTTACCATTGAAGTCTTTAAAGCTGTGAGGAAGACGCCTACATTAAGAGAGGAGTTTTTTGTACTTTTTACTTGGGAGAGGCTTTGGAAACAGGATTTAAACAGCTTGGTTGTGTCTAGAACACAAGTGGAAGACTTCATCCTGCTAATAACTTCACACAGTATTTGGAGCATGTTGAGAAAAAAGAGCCAAAATAAGCTGAGATTTCAGATTGTGCAGACTTTCTTAACCTCTTAAAATCCTGACAATCAATATTCTGTTTTATGCACCTTTCACCATCATTTTGAGTGAAAGTCACAAATTACACCAATTTTCCGATTCCACAAACGTGTCTTTGGGTTCTATACTAGAATAGAGTCAATGATTGATCCAGCAGAGGTTAAATCTGTTGCATAATATAAAATAGCATATTAAAACATTAGAAACTTAAAGGCACAATCCAAATACATATAAACCAGACTAAAAATGTGTCCCAAATCCAGACTTCACACTGATCCTGAGCAGGTTTTGAATCTGGAGTGCTTCAGTAAACTCAAAACATTTAGTAGATTTGGTGACAGAATTCAAACATTGTGTGTTTCGTTTGAACAAAAAAGGCCTTTAAACTAAACCTTTAAATTAGTTTTACTTGTTATAAATGAGAAAATATTAAAAAGAAATGTATTAGAGTACTCTTTATGTAAAAATATACAATTTACAAATACCCCAAATTGGTTTTGTTTATGCACGATGATACTGAAACATTCCTTGTATTTCTTCAGTAAATATGTTCTTAAGACGGACAGATTTTAAAGCCGTCTGAGGCGAATCTGTGAGTTTGGGGAGACATAAATAAAAGTGACTTACATGTGGCAGCTGACTTTCACTCTGCAGAGGTAATCAGAAGAAATCTCACAGTGCACATTCTTCTTTTTCTTCTTTTCCCTCTTTGTAATTTTATTTTCCAGCAGACTTCTGGATCACATTAACAAAGAAACTCTGCTGGGCAGGAGGTTTATTTTGTCTTCCTGTTTGCCTCGACTCACCAAAGCTTCATTTAATGTAAACGAACATCATGTTGAGTTGTGATGGAATTGAAAGGTTTGCTGTCCAAGGTACTGAACCTGAGACCACCAGCGATGTCAGAACTGTCTGAGGTCCTGATGGTCGCTGATATGACGGGTTTCAGTCACATGTCAGAGTGGATATTTAACTGTTTCACTGCTGAACGTTGAATATTTTAAGTGTACTTTGGTCTGCAGTTAGTGTTGTCATATTGCTCCACATGAAGGGCAGAAGACTTTAAAGGAGATGTTGAGGAAGCAGGTCAGCAGGCAGGAGTATGTGCAAAAAAAGCTGTTTATTCAAGGGGAAATATTCCGCTTTTTTGTGGTTTTCTGTTATTTATATCCTGTTCTGATGTCGGATGTTAAACGTGGTCAAAATTCCAAAACTTGAGGTGAACATATGTATAAATGTTGCCTGCAAGTCAAAAGTCAGGGCTTCAACCTACAGCTTTTTTCTACCTTGCTGACGAGCTGATGTCAGCTCATCTGTCTGTTCTGTAGCCTTGGTTGCTAAGGTGGTTGCTAAGGTGTTTCCATGTGTTGTTCAAGTTGTTTACTCTCATATTTCAGATCTGATTCAGCTCCAACATGTATGTGGGAGAAGTTCACATTTGGAGTAAAGAAGGAGAAAAAGAAGTGAAATCCTGCAACTATAGTTCGTTTACGTAGCCTCCGGAGCCGGAGGAAGCTTCCTGAAGCTGACCAATCAGAACAGAGTGGGCTCATCGGGAGGGGGGCCTTAAAGAGACAGGAGCTAAAACGGCCTGTTTCAGACAGAGGCTGAACTGAGGGGCTGCATAAAGGACCAGTAGAAGATAAATAAGGAGTTTTTAACTGGAAATCATGCAAAGATATTCCAGTAGAGCCCCAGAATATAAATATATAAAGCTGGAAATGTGCAGAATATGTCGTCTGTAAACTGAAGGACTGAAGAGCCTTGTGACTGGCCTTTTACCTGCTCAGGTTACCACAGAGTGAACTGGGCTGACACAAAGTTTTCAACGCAAATGGAACATCATAATTAAAGGATTTCTCTGTTCCTGCTGACAATCATTATTTATCTATGATCACACAGCACAACCATGAGTGAACTTAATTATACAGAAAGTCATTTTACTACAGAACAGGTTTACCCTCTTACCTCAACAGATCCTAGTGACTCACTACTTATTGCACCTGATGATGCACACCTGTTGTCACTGTATCTGATTAAGCAGATGTATCTGTGCCACGAAGCGAGATTAGTTATTCAGAGGATATTTGGTTCTAAACAGACGGTAACTTTGGAAGATATCGACTGGATTGATCTGACTGAGGTTGCTGTAAACTCATTTTAGCTTCAGTTGAACTTTTGAAGAGGGCTGTGGATTTTGTCCCTAATTTCTTACAGTGTAGTCGCATTCAGGGTCAGTATAGAGAGTAGGAATTGTTACAACAACCAAAACACATTCACACATACGTCTTATATTAAACCTGCAGTGCCAAACTTTTGTCTCATCCTTCCAGCGGTGAGAGTAATTACACAAACACTGTCGACATCGTCACTGCAGAACCCTGATGGTTTTAACGTGAGCCGGTCCCCGCCCTGGTGATGCAACGCCATTGGTGCGCACCGAGGACAGTCCGACCTGGTTGACAGTCGCAAACCAATCATTGCTTGTTGACATAAAACCCATCACTACGGTGCGCCAGCGCGGGAAAGTCGCCACAGACACCGGATTAAAAACTCTGTATACCGTGAAATACAGAGAGTTTTATCTATCGGTGATCGGATTGATCAGCGTTGTGTGAACTCGTTTGGCTTGAATGTAACAGACGTTCATCGATATGTAAAAGTCTTGCTCTCCATCTTTAATAATAATAACTTTATTTGTACAGAACCTTTTATGCAAAGATGAAGCTCAAAGTGCTTCAAAAAACATGATTAAAAAACGATGTTAGGCCCAAAAACAAAAATGAAATTACCAATAAACAAAATGTTTGATAGAAATACAATAAAACAATGCAATTGGGAGAAAATGATATACTGTAAATTGCAAATATAAAGGTTGGATAACATTCAAATTCAAAGACAAAAAGAAGAGTCTTCAAGGGAAAAACAGGGAATAGCCTCAGCAGATTTCTTGTGGGAAACATGAAGAACATCTAAATGACGGTCGCAGGTTATTTAAGGATTTATGAACAAGCAAAAGAGCTTGTTCGTGTAAATGGTTGAAGTCATTGTGGCTTGTATGGCGTCTTTGACCTTCTTTACGTCGCCTTCGGTCTGATTTAAGAACAGTTTTCAAACTCCTGCAGGCTGAGAAAGCTGCTGTGTTTTAAAACAACAGCACTGTTGTACAAACTCTGCATTATCATCATCATCATCATCATCATCATCTTCCCCCTTGTTCCTCCTATGTTACGAGTTTGACCTTCAGGAGTTTTATTTCTCATACATTGCTTTTTTTTTTTTAAAAATCCGTCATCTGAACGTGAAAATATTTCTGGTTGTGAAAGTGAAGCTTCTGGATTGTTCCCACATGAGCACAAACAGCCCTTTAATTCACACAGAGAGTCGCTGAAAGAGGTTAAGAGTTTTATTATTATATATACAGAGTGGTGGAAGAAGTATTCAGATCCTTTACTTAAGTAAAGTTATCAATACAGCAATGTAAAAATACTCCAAATCCTGCTGGATCAGTCATTATGGTTCAAAGTCATCGAAACAGAACTTTAAAATTCTAGTAGAGAATTTCCAAAAATACTCAATTGGAAAATTGGTTTAATTTGTGAATTTCCCCCGAAATGTTGGTGAAAGGTGTTTTTAAAACAGAACATTCATTGTGAAAATCAAGAGTTTAAGAGGTTAAATGAATGGAAAATAAATAAACAACACTCTGCTAAACACACTAAAGCTACAAATACAAAACAGATTTTCTTATTAATCAGACATTTTCCAAATACTCATATAGAGCAAAAGTGTTTTCATAATTTCCTCAATAAGTTCTAGTTGTAACACAAAGGACAAAACAAGTAAAATGCATTTAATTCTGTTCTTCATCACTAACATAACATCCTGTTTCTAAATGTAACAGTAAGATGAAGCATCACAGCTCATCTTTCAATTTCACATCATTCTCACTTAATTTTGTCTTATTACAAACATCATTCAACTATTTTTCTTTTCAACGTCTGGAAAACAAACCAGTATCAACTTCTTTCAGATTCACCACTTCCATGTGCAATTTTCTCATCGGAGGTTTTCTGTGTTTCTTTCAGAGGGTCAACCCAGAGATCCACGACACAAGGAGAAGTTCATCAGACACCTGACAGGTACGAACACCTGATCGGTGACGTATATGAAGGATATGCAGTGCATTTATCAAACATAAACATGTGCATTATTCTAAATAACAGCAGTTTCAAGATACGTGTCAGTTTTTTCCATTAAGATTTCTTCAACAACAATCAGCCACTTCTTTATCAAGAAGTCCTTTTAACAGCTTTTTTACTGGCTATCAACAGCATCTCAACCTATTGAACTTTCTTCAGGGAAATTACAAAACTAGAGACCCATATGACTCATAGGTATCTTTATATGCTGGTATTTGTTGTAGCATATTAGATAAAAATTGTGCCACAGACCTTCATTGTTGTCCAGAAGCTATTAAAAACACGTCAGTGAGTCACACCGCTGCACTGGGTGACACGTTCCTTCATTATGAAGAGTTTAAACAAACTTAAGTGACCAAATATGATATATCAGGCTTTAGATACACACACAATACAAAAGATTTGTTGACAAGAAGAAAAATGTAGGAAATAACCAGTATAAATTGATATGAAAACATCTGGTTGAGGGTGTGTATTTATTGATTAATGGATTATTGTGGGAGTGGAGATAAGGCACCTGGAACTACAATGAATGAGATTATAAAAACAGAACAAAGCGTACACACAGATTTATAAAGCTGACAAACAGAGGGCCTTTTAGATTTGTCCGGTTTTGTGCGTACACACAGTTTTATGCATCTGCAGTATGTAACCGCTAACTTTTCAGCCGTGCGGTTATCTGACAATAACCTTAAAAGTGTGTTTTCATTCTGTCTTTAGGTCCTCTTTCCTTCAACCCAAAGTGCAGGAAACATTTCAACAGACTGTACCACAACACCAGGGACTGCACAATACCTGCCTGTGAGTACATGCACACACACACACACACACACACACACACACAATCAGGTTGCCGGTTCGATTCCCATCTATGTTATCATGTCGTGTTGCTGCAAGAGTTTGTTTGAGATCAAAAACAGGATAAGACTTGTTTTAACACACACGTACGTAAATATACACACACACACACACACTGTCTCTCCAAGATAAACACTGAGCTACATGCATGATTTAAGATCATAAGAGCTGCTGCTGTTCTGACACGATCACACAGATAACATATGGTAAAGTGTATGTGTGTGTGTGTGTGTTGTGGCCTGTTCATGCAGGATTGTTTCAGTTAACATGAATGTAGCAGCAAGAAGGTTCAAACATGTCCTGTTGTTGTTTACAAAATAAAAAATAGTTTAGTTAACTCATGTACTTGGAACTTTGCTCGATTTTAGGAGACTTTAATCTCACTAGATCTGATATTTGTATCAACATCTCTGCAGCTGAAGAAACGCTGAATTGTCCTCTTTTTAAATATTTAAATAAAATTTGTATTTTCTTGAACATTTATGATGTGTCAGTGTGTAATGTGTTGGTCGTGGCTCATAGTGATGAACCTACAGTGAATTATCAGCGACTCTGCAGCTCCTCTCGGCTTTACGGAGCTTTATAGTGAGTTTCAGCTGATTGTTTATCTGTCAGGCTGCAACTTTACTGTTCTGGTTCAATCTCAGCGTCTCATAGCGTCGTTTTCAGAGAAAAAGCTATAAAAAGCAGCTGTACACTACCTGCTAACAGACACAGTTAGCTGTAGACTAGCTGGTGAACATAGTGGAGCATTTAGCAGCTAAAGAGCCAGATATTTCCCTCAGGAGTTGGTGGAGAGTAAAAACAGAGCTAAGAGAGAGTGAATATTGGACTCACATTCACCAGGTGGACAGAAACACGACTCCACATGAATGATAATGTTGCTCCGTAACTGCTGGATGTGGAAATAACTGCAACTGTTTGTTAACGAGGTCAACAAATCAACTTAAAAGCCTCTATAACTATGGCAGTAGAAATCCTTTAAAAAACCTAGAAAATAAGAATAAAATCAGTCGTGGACGAAGTATTCAGACCCTTTAATTAAGAAAAGTAACAATACAACAGTGTAAAAATATATATAATAATATATACATTATTAATAAGAATAACTTTTGTGTTGCTAGGTTATGAATCTGCACCAAAATCAACTTATTAACATTTACAACGCAGAGTTTAAGAACCTTTTTAATGTTTTATTAACTTTTATCATTGCAGGTGATTAACGAGCTTTTTCTAATGTCTTATTAGAACCTTATAACTTGAAAACCCTTAATTAAGGACGTATTGACATCAGTAAAGGGTCTCGTTTCTCACTTTCTAATAACACATTGGGTCTGCAGTTATGAATCGATCAGATTTTGAATAAAGTGTTGTTTCATCTCTGATAAACTCGTTTGTTCTTTCCGCAGATTATAAACGATGTGCTCGTCTGCTGACTCGATTGGCCAACAGCCCTCGCTGTATAGAGAGATAAACAGACCAAGACAGACAAACGGTAAGTTTATATATACAGATGAAATATACGTCTTGAACAAAGTGCAGTCATTTCCAGGAACTGTTGTGGACTGTAATCAGATATTCTTCATAAAGCTTTATAAAGTACAAAGGTCAGAACAGGTAAAACATGTTAATGAACGCAGCTTGAGGCCTAAAAGTCTGATGATAGAAAGTTTGGGGTTTTTCCGTCCTTAAAAGGATTCTTTGAGAAAAATGTCAAAATATTTGTTGTTTGTGTTTCTGTGTGCTGCCAGTCACACTGCAGAGGAACCGTTCTACATGTTTCCCTAAAACGGAACATTAACATCGATATCTGATATCATCCAGAGCGCAAGGCGCCACTGGCAGCGAGAAGCCATCTCAAAGGAAACCAAAGAAGAAGAGCAAGAACAGCCGAAACACAATGTGACGATTGTTCCATCAAAAATTTATAACTAGAACCCGAAAAACTCTGGTTTTAAAGACGAGTTCAGACAGAGGTTACCACAAAATGACCCCGACAGAGAGAACCGACCAGACAGAACCACAGAGACAAAGGTCTTGTCCGCACTATTACATTTTCCCCTATGTTTTGGCCTCTCATCCACATGCAAACTGCATTTTAGGCACATGCCCATTGTTGCTTTGTGTAATGAGCATGTGTCTGAAACAACAACTACCGCCAAAGGAAAATATGCTCACTACGCATGCTGAGAATGTTCTTCTCTGGTATTTGATGTGTTGTTGATGTAGACTTTATTGCCACCTACTGGCCCGGCATGCTTGTTTGATCGTTTTCATCGTTTTTGCGTTCTTGTGTGTACGGAGATATTTCTTAAAACGAAGGTCACGTGGACAGCTTTTCTTTTTTTTCAACAGGAGGGGAAAATATCTGTTTAGAAAAATATTCATATACGTGTGGTCAAGGCCTGAGGAACCAGGAGAACCAGGAGAACACAGAGTCTGTAGAACAATTTGAACCTGTAGGGCAGAGAAGCTCTAGAGTTTGTAGAGTCTATAGAATCCATAGGACATAGAACCTGGAGAGCATAGACTGTAGAATGTGTGGAGTGTTAAGTCGGACAAACCAATAGAGCGTCTGTTGAATATGTAGAGCCTCAAGTCTATAAAACACCTAGAATCTTGAGCAGCCTACATAGCAGCTGATGCAGCCTACATACAGCCTGTAGTCAGTAGAACCAGAGTCTCTATAACATATAGAACTTGTAGAACCCAGGGTCTGTTTGACCTGTATGCTAAAAAGAATATGACCTGTAGAACCAGGCAAACCCATGAGCTCTAAGTCTTTGGAACTTGTAGACTCTGAATAATTCTTAGACTAGAACACAGTTAATAGAACATAGAGACTGTAGTACTTCTATATTTGTAAAGTCTTTAGAGCCTAGGGTCAGTGGAGCATGTAGAGCAGAGTCTGTAGAGTCTGTAGAACGTAGAATGGAACATTTAGAACATACAGACTCTAAGTCTGAGGACCTTTAGACTTTGTAGGATTCAAGAGCTTGTACAACCTGTGTTTCTTTTAAAAACCATAGTCAGCAGAACTCACAGAACCTGCAGTCTGTAGAACCTGTACTGCATCCTCAAAGACTTTTAGAGTAGAGCTGCATTATGGGAAATGTAGTATCCAATGTTTTTGGACTAAAAGTCAGAATATCACAGCTTCTGCTTCTTTGATGTCTTAGTTTAAGCTCTCTTTTGTGAATCCCCTGACTGTATGGAAATATAAGACTAAACTGTGGCCTTTAACCTCCCCTCTTCTGTGTTGTTCTTCTTCAAGTTGTAACAATTGATGATGATGATGATGATGATGATGATAATACATTTCATTTGTACTATTTGGCCTATATTACCCGGCGCCCCTGTGAGGGCCCCATGGTGCTGAGCTTAATACTGGGGGCCCAGAGGAGCAAGCTGCTGGCAGATCTGAGAGTGCGGGTGGAGGTTTGTGGTGTGATCAGTTCATGGCCGTTGATGGATTTCTATGAGAGTAACAGGACTTTATAGTCAATCCTGAAGGAAACAGGGAGCAAGTTCATATTTTTGCACTCTCATCAGGATCCTGGCAGCGCTGCTGTGAATGTCTGGAGCGTCTGGATGCTCCCACCAGAGATCCCTGTGAAGAGCACATCGCAGTAGTCCAGTCTTGAGGAGATAAAAGCATGGATAAGTTTCTCTGCATCTGGTAGAAAGAGCTTTTGCATAGATGTCTTATATGGTCATCAAAAGTCCTAACACCCGGATTAGTGACTGAGGAGGAAAGGGGGATGTCCTGGCCAACAAAGGTGAGATGATGTATGGGGGATGACTGAATGTGGTGTGGAGTGCCAATAAGGAGAGCTTCAGTTTTTCTGCTGTTTAACTGGAGGAAATGTGTGCTCATCCAGGCCTTTATCTCCTTAAGACAGGTGCTGAGGTGTGGCATGGCTGCAGAAGGGCTTGGGGCAGTTTTGATGTACAGCTGGGTATCATCAGCATAGCAATGAAAAGACATCCCATGTCTACTGATGACACATCCAAGGGGGGGGGGGGGGCATATAGAGGGTAAACAGGATGTAGAGTGTAAACGGGATGTAGAGGGTAAACAGGATGTAGAGTGTAAACGGGACGTAGAGGGAAACCAGCATGTAGAGGGGAAATAGGATGTAAAGGGTAAACAGGACATAGAGGGTAAACAGAATGTAGGGGGTAAACAGGATGTAGAGGGTAAACAGGATGTAGAGGGTAAACAGGATGTAGAGGGTTAACAGGGTTAAACAGGAAGTAGAGGGTAAACAGGATGGGGCCAAGGACCGATCCTTGCGGAACACCACAGGTGACAGGTAGCAATCCTTCCAGTGAGACATACTCAGTCCTACCAGAAAGGTAGGACTGAAACAACTTAAGTATAGAATCTGACAGCCCACTGCTGGTGTGGAGGCTCATGAAAGGATAGTGTGACACAATGTCAAATGCAGCGCTCAGGTCAAGGAGAATCAGGAGAGAAGGGGAACCTGCATCAGGTGCCATCAGCAGGTCATTCATAAACCTGAGCAGAGCTGTTTCGGTGCTGTGTGCTGAACGAAAACCTGACTTGTTGTTCTGTTTAAGGTGGTCCTGAAGATCAGAAGCAACCACCTTCTCCAACACCTTAGACAGGAAAGGGGGGTTGGAGCTGGCAAGAACTTCTGGGTCCAGGGTGGGCTTCTTGAGTAGGAGCCAGATGACTGCAATCTTGATGGCAGATGGGAAACTACCACTTTGAATAGAGAGGGTGACAGTTTGGGTGATCAGGAGGGCTAAGAATGAGGATGTATGATTTTAGCAGAGCTGTGGGAATGAAGTCCAGTGCACAAGTTCAGGGTTTCATCTTTCTGAGGATTTCCTCGAGTCCTCGATGACAGGAGGAGGCAGAGAGGAAGAGCTCAACATCAGAGAGTGGATTTTGTTGACCTCGGCTCTGAAAAAGTCAATGAAACTGTTACATCGCTCTTCTGTAGCCTCAATAGGGGAACATGATTGTGGCTTCAAGAGATGTTTTATGGTGGACAAAAGATGCTCAGGGTTGCCAGGACTGTTATTGATTTGGTTGGAGTAAAACTGTGACCAAGCATCTCTGAGGGATGTTGAGTAACTCCTTTGATGTTCACGAAAGGCCAATTTATGGACAGCGAGCCCGGAGCGTCTAAAGCGTCATTCCAGGACACGTCCAGCTGTTTTTATTTTCCACAGGTCATGAGTAAACCAGGGAGCAGAGCGTGAAAAATTGACTTTACTACAGTTCCCTCACCGTGGCTCGCTGCAGCTGCTCTTAAATTCAGCTGCTGTGTTCCAGCAGCACTGATGTTCCTACACAGCTCCCAATTTAAATCTGCCGTACATTAAAAATCTGTCAGGGATATTTTTCAGAGCAGCAAACACTCCTCCACACTCTGAGCGAGAACTGTTGGAATGTTTATGTTGTATTTTAACCCACTGAAGGCTCGGCAGCTCGGTTTCGTTTTAAGTTTTAACCTCCTCTTAAAGGAATGGTTCAGTATGTTTGATTGAGCTATTCTGTCTCTTTTCATTCAACAGCCTCCGGACAGAGAGTGTTGCCAAGACAACCAGGAGGGCGGGGCATCCTAACAAGGCTCATCCACTGACGAGCAGCAGAAGTTCTGCGGCCAATAGAAACTCTTCCAAGGCGTTGCTGTCATCGCCTGCAGCCAATGAGCTCAACTAACGACGATCAACAACCAGCGATCAGAATGCGCTCTATTCTATTCTACTCTATTCTATTCTATTCTATTCTATTCTTATCTGTCTGTCACTTAAACCAGAGAGAGAAGCTCAGATAAACACGAAGCTGCTACCTAAATGTTTTCTATTGATCTTTGAACATAAAAAAAGGAGAAATAAAAGGTTTGATAAGAGATTCGTTAGTGTCAAACACAACTTTCCCGTTACATGAAATCAACTTCTGTTTCCATAAGTTGTCATCACGTTTAATTTCATTTGCTTTAGTTTGGTTTTATTCTGTCATGAAACAACCTACATGTGACACACTTTTAGCTAACAAACAAAATCACAGAGATTTAAACCATAAACATAAAACGAACACGTGAAACAGGATAAAAAACAGTACAAGCTTTAGAAACATTCCTATGAAAGTCTTTGTTTTATACACTTGTTGTGTGCAAGCAGCAGAAATATGACGCAGATCTGATTATTAACCTCAAGTTTAAAATTTGTGCAAATCCATCCATCGAAGCTCCAAAGCTGCAGCCTGAGCCAAGATCTGACGCCTGAACACAACACGGTGCATTTAAAGTTCACTTGGAAAAACAGGATGAAGAAGTACTCGACTCAGGTCTTCTAGATTTGACTTCTCTCAGTTGGACTTCATTCAACTTTACTTGATTCAAATAGCTCTTTTACAACTTTTTACAGTTTGAATCATTTTTATTTGATTCATCTTTTACTCATTTTAACTTAAGGAAAACATTATTTATTCTTTCTTCTGCCTTTCTGATTTCTCCATCTGATCTCACCTCTCTTCTACTGGACTCTACTCTCCTCTCAAACTCTACTTTTCTCTCCTCTGCCTATGAATCCGGTCTACACAACAGGACTCACCTCACCTGCTGTTTTCTACTGGACTCTACTCATCTGAAGGAAAACTTATCTTCGCGTTCTCACGTTCAGACTGATGAAAAAATGGATTTCTGCTTTCTTCTTTTGAATGAGCCTTCCTCTGATGATTGTGAGGTAATTCCACTGGTTTCTAGTGGAGCTGCAGGATTTATTTTCTGGAAAACGACAAGCTGAAACAAGATGGATCGCTGATTTTTCCTTTGGAAAGTAACGCAGGTTTCATCTTTCTCTTTCCTGGGACCGAATATCTTCTTCTCGTCTCGCAGGACAACAGTGTTTCTTTAATTTTTTTTGTCTTGTTTTGGAATATGGACGCCTAAACAATGTTTTACGTGCCATTTGAAGCTGTCGGAGGAAATAAATGGACAAACTCTGATTGGACTTTGTTGCCTTTTGCAGGACAGAAAAAATCTGAGATGCTGAATGTGTTTAATGTTACATGATGTATAATAACAACAGTGATAATTATAATAATATTCTAGTATATTTATATTGTTTAAGCTGCCGCCCCGTGTGCAATATGTACATACTGAAAAAGGAATAAAGACACCAGTTTGATACAGATTTTTTCCTAATCAAGATTTTTTATTTTTGTTTGTTCATCTTCTTCATTTTCCAGATCTCTTGGTTCACCAGACAAACTGCAAACTTAAAGGCAATTCTGATGATATGATGGAAGTTTTTGATTCATCAAAATAACAACAGTCTGACATCACAGGTACCCAGTGTTGATTTTTGCCCAACAGTCCAGCTCTGTTTGTGGATAATTCCAGTTTATCACAACTTATCGTCATAGTTTCATCCATCATTTCTATCAGTAATAATGAGCAAACGTTTTCTGCCAACCTCGAAAAGGTAAACAAACGCTCAACCTCCACACCCAGCAGAGGAAGACGTACTCAGATCCTTTACTGCAGTAAAAGTACTAATACAGCAGTGTGAAAATACTCCATTACAAGTAAAAGTTCTGCATGAAAAATCCTACTACAGTTAAAGTACATAAGTATTATGAGCTTGATGTAGTTAAAGTATTGCAGTAAAAGTACATAAGTATTATGAGCTTGATGTAGTTAAAGTATTGCAGTAAAAGTACATAAGTATTATGAGCTTGATGTAGTTAAAGTATTGCAGTAAAAGTAGTGGTTTGGTCCCTCTGACTGATATATTATTATATATGACATCATTAGATTATTAATAGTGAAGCATCAGTGTTAGAGCAGCATGTTACTGTTGTAGCTGCTGGAGGCGGAGCTAGTTTACACTACTTTATATACAGTTAGCTAGTTTAGTCCAGTGGTTCCCAACCTAGGGGTCGGGCCCCTCCAAAGGGTCAGCAGATAAATCTGAGGGGTCGTGAGATGATTAATGGGAGATTAATGGGAAAGTAACTAAAGCTTTCAAATAAATGTAGTGGAGTAGAAAGTACAATATTTCCCTCTGAAATGTAGCGGAGTGGAAGTATAAAGTAGCATCACATGGAAATACTCAAGTAAAGTATTTAAATACAGTACTTGAGTAAATGTACTTAGATACTTTCCACCTCTGTCCACTTCATTACATAGAGGACGCTCTACTTCCTGCGATGGCGCTGAATTTAAATCTGAGGTGCAGAATCATCCAGTGTGGAGGTAATTCCTGAGGTTCTGGGTCGAGTCTTTAGGAAAAAATATCAGAGAAATGTCCTGGAAAATGTCAAATGTTGGAACCGTGTTTTAGTTTGAATTAACCCAGAATTCACTGCCAATTGGTCAAAAAGAAGACAGCTTTGTGCATCTGATGTCTGGTTAGATACAGAGCAGAGTCAGAGACCCTGGATGTGATCTCAGACAGAAGCTCACAGTGCAGCGTCTGTTTGTCTCTGACAGGGTGAACCACATAGCAGCTCTGTTGACTTTGGCTGCCGCTGCACAGTTTCAGGTTTAAAGTGAACGTTTCCTCTCTGCTGATTAACTCTTCAAATCCACAGAACTTTTTTTTTTAATGTTTAACTGATATGAAGATATGTTGAGAAAATGTGTACAATATGATTCTTCTTGTATTCTTTGAGATACATTATTTGATTGAAGAGTGCAGCCTTAAAACATGTGGTGTTTTAGGTGACATTAAATCCTGCGTTTTAAAGATTAGGAGCAAATTTAAGCTGAAAAAGTCTAAAAACAGTCTTTTATTGATTGTTTGGTGATAATTTCTGTAGAAAAGAATAACGTCTACAGGGATTTTCTTTTAACTAACTCTAGGTAATGATCTGTCTGTCTGTCTGTCTTTGGCTCGATGAGCCCAAAATATCGCTTACAGCCATTTATAGTAATTAGGCAAACTGTAAAAAAGGTGTGTGTGTGTGTGTATGTGTGTGTGAGAGTTGTTGCCAAAACTGCAGCAGAGCTGGTCGGACTGCAAACTCAAACACATAATGTGTCGAGTTGAATCAGCTTCAGTTTCTTCTTTGTCTACAGTTTTACCTCAGACTGTGTATAAAGACGGACGCAGCGAGGTGTGACGTCATACAGTTAGCTAGTTTAGTCCAGTGGTTCCCAACCTAGGGATCGGGCCCCTCCAAAGGGTCAGCAGATAAATCTGAGGGGTCATGAGATGATTAATGGGAGATTAATGGGAAAGTAACTAAAGCTTTCAAATAAATGTAGTGGAGTAGAAAGTACAATATTTCCCTATATAAAGTATAAAGTAGCATCACATGGAAATACTCAAGTAAAGTACAAGTACCTTAAACTGTACTTAAGTGCAGTACTTGAGTAAATGTACTTAATGTTACTTTCCACCACTGCTTCAGGACTTTATAAGAGTTACAAGATGAATCTGAGGGACTGTGAGATGATCATTTGTGTAGGAAAGAAGACATTAATTAATTAATCAATTAATTAATTGATTGAGACCATAATGACTCGTTATTTCTGGAGAAAAGTTGAGGCTTTTTGAATGGGAGTCAGTTGGAGCAGCTAGCGGCTTTCGGCGGCACTTTAACATACTTCAGCATTGCCACTCAAGTTTTACGAAGGTTTTACAGAGGTCAAAGGTCAAGCAGTAATTTTAATTCCTGAGCCACTTTTGAGTGAATTCAGCAACTTTGGCGCCACATTTTGTTTACAGCTGCAACAAAGAAGGTATTTTCAAATTCACTACTGACTGGCTTCTTCTCCCTAGCAACAGCAGCTGAGGCTCATGGGAATTGTAGTATTTAGAGCTGCCTGCTAAAATAACAGATAACACATGATTTGTAACATTATGCAGGAGAGCACTGAGTTTCTATGATCAGTAATATTCATATAGATTTCTTTGCAGCTCTATAGAATATTTCATACAATACAAACAGAATAGCATGTTGAAAGAATAAAATGTACCAACAGACTTCAACTTATTTGTGAAAACAGCATTTCATCATGTTATTTATGGAGGCCCAGAGCAGCTGTGGTTGCATTATTTTACCTCATAAGATCATAGGTTGTCATAAGTCCGCTATCTATAAAAAACAAATGAGTTATCTTGTGATAACAGCTTATTCACTTTGTTATTATGGTCATTTTCTCAAGATATCATTCCCTCTCTTCTATATCACAGCATCCTGAGATCATTTGTGAAATCGAGATGAAATATTCCAACTATAGCTATTTTGATCCTTTTTACTTTCCGTCTCCATCCCAGGATTCAAAGATTAAAATGTCAATACTGTTCGCGGCTCGTATCTCCACAGACATAAACAGCTGATCTCTTGGTGATGAATGTGTTTCTGTGTGACAGAGTTCAGCAGAGGTTTGGGAATCAAACCAGTCTGCTTTCACATGATATCAGAGGAATAAATCCTGACTTCCAACAGTCCACATGACTGCAGAGAGGGCAGATTTTTTTTTTCCTTTAACCTATTTTCTTTTCAGCGTGTTTCTTATTTTATCAGCTCCTCATCAGCTTTTCTCTTCTTGTCTTCATGTCTATTTTTAAACTTTGTTTTAGTTGAAATTTGCAGGAATAAAGAATCATTATCAGTTTAATTGTGATAAAAGTGGCAAATTGAACCTTTATGTAATCTGAGACAGTTTGATGGAAGTTCCCTTTATTCACACAAAACCATATAATCAAAATTTTGCATATTTTACAAACCCTATAAACAAATGAGGAGAATTTTGATGTGTTTCAATCAAACAATTTTAAATTATTATAAAAGTGATTCATTTTTGATGAAAATTTACAGACAACATTTTACAGAAACAGCAATTTAACATATTAAATTGTGTGATTCCCTCTCTACATATGAGTTCCATTATCAATTGATGTATCAATTATCAAGTTGGCTAATGTTACCTTATGTTAGTGTTTTAGTGTCACATATTAACCTGTTTGTCACATAGCTTCATATAAAATTCCAGATTTGGAAGAAGTACTCAGATCTTTTACTAAAGGGAAAGTAGTAACACCGCAGTGTAGAAGTATTCTGTTATAAGTGAAAGTCCTGCATACAAAAATGTACCTAATAAAAGTATTAACATAAGAATATGTTTTAAGTACCAAAAGTACAAGTGCTCACGATGCACAGGGGCCAAAGTCCAGATAATGTTTATTATTTCATTAGATTATTATTGGATAATTATTGCGATAAGACTTCCCAGGTGTGTCTTAAACCAGCAGCCAGGTGTCCATATGAGCAACTGTTCATACTGGCTATTAAAAGATCTCCTTCAAATGTGCTTTCAATGTAAGTGCTGGAGAACAGAAACAGTCCTTGTTTAGTGCAAAAATGACTTTAAAAGTTGATGTGAAGCTTCTATTCAGCTTCAGCAGTCTGAGTTAGTCATATCAAGTGGATATCTGGCACATTTACAGTCTTTTTAGCATCAAATTCCCTCTTTGTGTTTCCTCGGACAGTGTTTCCCTGTTGAGGTGCAGGTGGAAGTATAGTAACAAAAAGAGGAACTTTGGCACTAAAAAGACTGTAACATTGAAAGATATCTACTTGATTTGACTCATTTGGACGCTGAAGCTTCATATTAGCTTCAGATAAACTTTTAAATACATTTTTTGCGCAGAAGGAGGACTGTGGATTTTGTCCCCCATCACTTCCATTGTAAGGTCATTATGAAGGGATCTTCTAATGGTCAGTATGAACAGGAGGAATGATTACAGCAAAAAAAACATGTTTAATGGTCATTTGGGCTCCTGACTGTTGGTTTAAGACACACTTGAAAAATTGTGAACCTGTCCTTTAACCAATAATAATACATTATAATTTATTTACTTGCAGAATGTAGCGGAGTGGAAGTATAAAGTAGCAGAAAATGGAAATACCCAAGTGGTGTAGAAGTACCTCCACATTGTAGTTGGGCACTACTTGAGTAAATGTATGTAGTTACTTTCCACCGCTGTTTAATTCTAAAATGAGCTTATAAATTTAACATTTAGCTGCGCTATATAGATCAAAATAAGACCACAATGTTAATTAATGTCAGCTAATCACAATACACTAATTTAGCTAACAGATGTGTTAGTCTTACAACCAAACCAAACACATCTGTCTTTTAGGGTTCATATACTCCTGATGTCTTTATTTGTTGTGGTTATTTTGGTTCTGAAGCGTCTGATGAGTAACTGAGTAATTATAATTAACATAGCTGGAACATGAAGTGTTTTCTGTGGAAACTGGTTTTAAATTAAGTCCTTGAAAGTAAAGTTATATAAAATGACAGTAGAAACAATAGAAGCAGTGTAGGAGGAGCAGTGCCGTGAGGTGACTAACAGCTGTGGCAGGTAATGACTAATCTGTGATGAATTACACCTGAACCACTGCCAGGTCTGAACTGCTACTGTCGTTTGCATGTACTTAAAATAAACACATTCTTGCACTTATTGCCTTTATACACCGGTACACCGCGTGTCTAACATACCTGGGCGAGGATGTTTGATTGACAACTCGGAGGCGTGGCCAGCATGACCCAGACTGGAGCAGTGACAGGTGTTTGAGACAGGTTCGTTAACAGTCTGTCACTGCGACATATGGAGCACATGGTAACAGCTCCTGATTTGCTGTCTGAGTGCTCTCAGGTGACCACGTTAAAGGTCCTCATCTCACCTTTCAGCCCTTTAAGTAAACAGAAAAACTGCAGGATGCACTCGCCAACCTACATCATTATAGGAAAACATCAGTCACCACCATGTTTCTGACTGTTCCTGTCTGAAAACTGATTGTTTCATCACTAAAGAATGGAAGAGTGGTTCTTGAAACAGGATTCCTAAGGTAGAAGAGCACTTGTGGACAACTAGAAAGCTTCAATGAGGACTTGTATGACATCGGAGGACTTGGAGGAAGATTCATAGGAGACTATTGGATGTGAAAAGGGCTTGTAGAGGTGAACTCTAAAACAGTGCTTCCCAAACTACCTGGGACCCCTCGTTACATGTTGCATTATTGTCTTGATTCATCAGTTAATTGTTTTGTCCCTAAAATGTCATAAAATAATGAAAAACATCCATTAAAGTTCCCCACAGTCCAAAGTTACATCTTCATATGTCTGGTTTTGTTTGATTAACATTTCAAACCCCAAAGATATTCAGTTTATCATCACGTTCAACAAAGAAAAGCAATTAGTCATCACATGTGAGAGGCTGAAACCAGCTAATTTTTTCATTTTTGCCCAAAAAAATGACTAAAACAGTTATTCAATTATCAAAATAGTTACTGATTAATCTTCTGCCGATAAATTAATCGATGAATCAACTAACCTTGCAGTTCTAGAGAAGACTTGAGGAGGTAAAATACAGAAATCCACAATAAATAATGCAAAAATTAGAAGAAAGCTTGAAAAACAACAATTTATTGTGTACAAAATATATATTTTTTCTGTATCCTCTCCTGTCCTATCATCTCATGACCCCTTTTATTAATTCAGCAACCCCTTGTAGAGTCCCGACCCTCAAGTTGGGAACCACTGCTCTAAAGGACTGTGTAAATCCTGACTATTAGGGCACTAAAGGACTTCTAGGGAACCTCTAGGGAACTAGAGGACTCTGAAGACGATTCGCAGAGGCGAGAAAAGACATTTTGTAGGGACTTCAGGACTTTAAGAGGACTCTTTGGGAGCTAGAAGATGACTCACAGTGGACTGGAGAACTAGGAGGACTTTGGGGGAGTACTCAAAGGAGACTTAAGTAGTGTACTCTGACTTGAAGAGTTTAAAAAAGGACTCATAAAGAAGTGTAGGACTGGATGAGCTCAAGGAGACTATACGTCCTTACAAAGGGCTCCCAGTGAAATGGATGATTCAGAGGATTACTTTTAGGATTGCAGAACTGGGCGGACAGGGAGGAAGATTTATAGGGTACTTCAGGACACGGAAAGGAACTCATAGAGGAATGAAGGACTATGAGGAGGCCTTGTACAGGACTGGAGGAGTTCATGGATAAAAGCTCATAAACTGAAAATACTTGGAGGTCTCAGAGTTACTACAGTACAGTACAACTCTCAAGGGACTAAGAAAAGGACTCATAATATTAAGGACTGGAAGTCAATTTGTAGGGAGACTAGAGAAAGTGGAAAAGGAAACTTGATGACTCAGGTTTACTGGAGGAATGGACTGTACAGTAGAGTGGAGGACTCAGAGTGGACTGGAGGCAGGACTGGGAGTCCGGGAGGACTTCTAGGGAATTGGATGACTTGATTAAAGGATGGAAATGGATTCATTGGGGAATAAAATCTCTTAGGAGGAATAGTAGGGGACTAGAGGATTTGAGAACTGACTCCCATGGAACTCATAAAACTCAACAGTAGAATACAAGACTCAACAATACGTCTACAAACATTATAACACGAAACACAACAAGTACATATAAAGCAGCAAAAAACACAAACAATTCAAACAAACATCCCATAAACGTTTCATAAAACAACAAGCAGCAGATCACTCATGACTACATGACTGATCCTTTTTAAAAAACTGTTTCACTTTGAGTTTAAAATGTTCCCAGTCATGATCCATAAAGAGTTCCACATGTTGATCCCCTGGAAAGTAAAAGCTGCCTGTCCAAATGAGGATTTATGAAAGGGCACTTCCCAGCAGATGCACCTAGACCAGGTTGCAGGCCAATAGAGAAGAATAGGCCAAAAAAAAAACTGGCATCTCACAATCTTAGAGCCGTTATTGTGAAACTAATATGTTTTGCGCTGTGGACCAACGTAGCTGTTATTTGATGTGAGACTGGGTTATACTGAGAGGAACCACCAGGTCCCTGAACATCTGAGGAGCTGGTTATTTAAGCATTAATAGATGAGTTTAAGGTTAGTCAATTTAATAAAATGATCAAAACATATTTAATTCCTTAAGAAAATGGCAGTGGTGTGATCTTATTGGCTTCCTGTCCAGAATTTTAATAAGAGGCTGGATTGTTGTATCAAACTATTTGCAGCATGATGGTCTCTAATGAGCCTAAACATGTGCAAATTTGCTTTGCAACCTTGCTCACCACTTTAATAGCTTTATGTTTTACTTCCTGTCCAATAATTAATGGAAGAACAACTTGTAGGTGACTGGAGGACCTTAAAGGTTCTTCTAAGGAAATTAAAAACTAATGAGATGACTTGTAGAATAACCAGACTAGAGCGCTGGATGAGCTGAAAGGGAATTTAAGGACAGTGGAGATGAGTTGGAAGGAGAACTCATAGGATTGGACATCTATAAGGCACAAGTTGACTTGTTGATTGAGAATTCAGAGTGAAATTCATGAAAAATGACTCAAACTGGAGGATTTGAGGCGGACTGGACTGGTTTATGGAGACATGGTGGCCTCACACACAGTGGAAACACATTAAGAAGACAAATGGCTGCAGTGAGACTAATGTTTATCCAGCAGGCTATTTAAAGAGAGAGAGAGGAGGGATTAAATGTGAGAAGCGATTGAAGAAAAAGATAAAGACATGAGAGGAAGAAGAAAACAGAAAGAGAAGAAGAAGAAATAATTGTCTTTTTTTCCATGTTTTCCTCCATTTTCTTCTTCTGTTTAATTCCCTTTTTCTATGCTTCCTTATAGATCTTTTCTTTGTTTCATCTTTTCCATCTTTCTTTTTATCTTTTCTTCTTATCCTCAGTGGTTCTTCTCTTTTCTGCCTTTTTAAGGGTTTTTTCACATTGATGGAATTTGAGGTACAAAAAAAAGTTTGTTTGTCAGTAGATGACATGTAAAGATTTAGGCCTGATATAAACAAACATTTAACCAGCTGTGGAAGAAGAACTCAGATCATTAACTGCAGTAAAAGCACCAATACAGCAATGTAAAAATACTCCGTTACAAGTAAAAAAATGAAAAATCCTCCTACAGTAAAAGTACATAAGTATTATGAGCTTGATGTAGTTAAAGTATTGTAGTAAAAGTACATAAGTATTATGAGCTTGATGTAGTTAAAGTATTGCAGTAAAAGTACATAAGTATTATGAGCTCGATGTAGTTAAAGTATTGCAGTAAAAGTAGTGGTTTGGTCCCTCTGACTGATATATTATTATATATGACATCATTAGATTATTAATAGTGAAGCATCAGTGTTAGAGCAGCATGTTACTGTTGTAGCTGCTGGAGGTGGAGCTAGTTTACACTACTTTATATACAGTTAGCTAGTTTAGTCCAGTGGTTCCCAACCTAGGGGTCGGGCCCCTCCAAAGGGTCCGCAGATAAATCTGAGGGGTGGTGAGATGATTAATGGGAGAGGAAAGAAGAAAAAACAAAGTTCTGATACACAAATCTGTTTTCAGTTTTTTCTCTAATCTTTGATTTTTGCTGAAATATTGGATCATTTGAACATTTATTGAAAAGAAAGCATGTGAGAAGTTTAGAGGGAAAAATCACTATTTGGTGGAGCTGTTAACAACTCATAGACATGTGAAATGTGACCCCGACTACACACTGCTTTTTGTAAGACGTCAAAAGACAAAAAGGTTGGAAACCACTGGTTTCATCTTTAACAATGTGTTGTATTTTAAAAGCTTGTTATATTATCCATTGTGTCAAATCTTCATCTGAAAAGTAACTAAAGCTGTCAAATAAATGTAGTGGAGTAGAAAGTACAATATTTCCCTCTGAAATGTAGAAAGTAGCATCACATACAAGTACCTCAAAACTGTACTTAAGTAGTACTTGAGTACTAGTTAGTACTTAGTTACTTTCACCACTGGATTTAACAGTATTAGAAAACATTAATATCATAATAATAGCTCACTTATATAATAAAGATTTAGATTTTAGTTCGATGTTAGAGCCTGTATCAGTAGTTGTAACTTAATTTGTTTGTTTTGCTCTGTTGTCTGAACTCAAAAATGTGTGTCTAACTTTTACGTCAATAGCCTCTAGTTCTGTGTTGTGTATTTCGGGATCAACCAGCTGATAGTTTGGAGGTTTTCAGCAGCACAACAGCAGGAAACTATTCAGTAAACATTATGAACCTGTTGAATAGAAGCTGTTGGAGGATCACAGCAGATGAGATGAGATAAGAGCAGGTTTGGAGGCTAAAGCTAATAAAAGCCAGCCTGCTCCTGGTGTAGAGAGAATCATAAATACCAGACTGACAGCAGAAGGATCCTCCTTCAGCCTGGAGAACATCACTCCTGCCTAACAGTAAAGACGTAAAGTCTTCATCCTCCAGCAGCTCACTCAGTTCTGACTCCTCTTCACATTTTTAAATCCCCTCTGGTCCAATTTTATGCACATTTCGAATTTCTCGCTTGTGGAGTGAACACACTTGAAATGCTAGTAAAAGTTGTGACATGGAAAGACATGATAAACGCTGATGTAAGCGGATATTTCCTGAGGCGTTTATTCCAGACTGGTTCTTCCTGAAACAAATCAGATTTTCATAGCTGCTCTTTCTGGCGTCATTAGTTTAATGTCATTTCAGCTGTGACAGATGGACCGGCGCTTTCACAGACTAATGAGACTGTTATCAGTGTCTTCAGTCCTTTTGTCTTTAGTCTTAATTAGTAATAAGAATAAAGATAAGTTACAAAGGTAGAGCAAACAGTCCTGAGAAGAGGCTTAATCAGGAAACTTGAGAAGTTTGGTTTGGTTTCATCATGTTTCAGGAGCAAAATATCTTCAATCAAGGTTTGTCAGTGTGACAGAACAGTAAGTTGTTTATTCACCTTGATACTGTACGTTTACTGGACTAATCTCTAGAAAAGTTGACTCATAATTCATGAAACCACTTTGAGATAATTATTCAGTTAACTCATATTTTTAAGGAATCAAGTTGAACCAGCTTAAAGGATAGGTTCAGGTTTCTTCAAGTCAGGAGCCCAAATGATCCATGTAGCAGGTTTTTCTTGCTGTAATCATTCCTCCTGTTCATACTGACCATTAAAAGATCCCTTTCTAATGTGCTTTCAATGTAAGAGATGGACGACAGAATCCACAGTCCTTGTTTTCAGCAAAAGAATATTCAGAAGTTTATCTGAAGCTAATATGAAGCTTCAGCCATGAAAATGAGTCAAAACAAGTGGATATCTTCCAAAGTTGCAGCTGTATTAGTATAAAATACCCTCTTTTTTTACTGTCTGTCTACTACAGCTCAACAGTGAAGCTCCAACAGGTCCTCCAAATTAAACGACCACATAGTTTGTACCTGAACTCCAGAATGACCCACTGGAGCGTAATCTGCCGCTTTTCACAAATCACTGTTAAAAAATAATGTTTTATGACGTGACAATGCTGTGCTGCACAAAAACCTACGCAAAACTACACAATCTACGTCCTTAAAGTTAGGCCACCTCCGTTGTCATGGCAACAGTAAACACTATGTTACGATTTTTTTTAAAAATGCCTTGACTCACGGTTGGAAACGGGAAGTGAACAGCGGCCTCCTGCAGCTAAGTCCACTTTTTGCCACTTTTTACCATCTAACACACTATTTAGCATCCAACCCACCTCCTCCTAATAAGGAAGTCACCTTATATGGACGTCATCTGAACCGCGTCACCTCTCTGGGTCATAATGACTACGGCCACTAGATGGCATCTGTCACTCAAACGTAACTATAGGTCATTTTTGGCGACTGAATTTTCGATCTATAGGGTATATGTTTTTCTTGGGATTACGGCCTCCCTCATGTTACCGTAAGATAAAAAGACTTAGAAAAAATACAAAGACCCTATATTTTTATGGCTGCATCACTCCATAAAATGCAAATATTCTACATGTCTTTTGCATCATTTTAGACACATTTTCCCAAAATCTTTGTGATGTCTTTAGTGTCCCTGAAAGTGTTTTTAAATTCGTCTCTCATTTTGCGTGTTTGACATTTTGTCTTGACTCTTGCTTGGACTAGATCCCACGACTCTTATGTCACCACCGTGACCTGCACATTAACTGTACTCTGCACCATTTAAACCTCACATTACTGAACTTTATCGGCTTTAAATCGTGGTACTTGATGTAATTTGAGAAAGAGCCGAAACCTTTAAATGATGTTTTCTCTCTGCTCTAAAGCTCAGTTGATGAATTTGTGCTTGCAGCTATTACTCTAATTACTCATATAGTGTTTCAACCGTTTCATTTTAAAGTCTGTGTGAAGAAACAAATAAATAACTCTATTTGATGTGGCTGCTCTACAGTTATTAAAGAAACTCGTTCCCTCGACTCTCCCAGCTCCTGACCTCTGACCTCCCTGAGGAGAGCCGCTTATTTCCCTGCAGGCGGATTAATAATAAGACGTGACATTATCACGTTAACTGTGAGAAAATGTCGGCGGTCCTGATTCTGGCCAAACATGGGAAGGTTTTCAACATCTCAGCATCTCCATGTGCGGTTAGAGAGGAAGGTTTAGCTCCTGAACTGATCTGAGACCTGCCGTCTGAGCACATCCACGTCCAAAAATACACCCAAACCTGATTCATACATGACATATAAGATGCTGAAAAGAGAAAATACAAAAAAAAACATACATACAAATGTGATTTTCTGATATTTCAGATGTGAAAGGTATCACATCATGAGTAATGACATGTGAAATAACATTTTCACTTATACATAATAGGCTGATGTAGGTTTCAGAAATTTGTCTGAACATCAATATTCACAGGTTTTTTTCATAAGGGAACAACTACTATACAGTCTACATTTATTCATCTTTTTCATTCTTATTCAAACATTAAAAGAGATTATTTAAATTCTTTATTTTATGATTTGTCATTTCAGAAATTACAGATATTTCTGTCCTCAGACCCTTGATTCAAATAAGGAAAAACTCTAAAAAGCTCAGGAAGAGCAACAGAGGAGGGATCCTCTCCCAGGACGGACAGACGTGTGATAGATGTTTTTACAGAATAGAACTCAAATTACAGAATACAGCATTGATTATGATAACAACATTATAATGGATTTATAATATATATGAAGAATGTGATGAAGAGGACGGAGAGCAGCTTCCAGGCACCACTAGAACAGAATAGGACCTGAACCATGTGACTTCCATCACCATGGAGACCTGACAGGAGGACAGAGTACACCTGCACACAGGGGAGACTCACAGTACACCATCACATAAACAGAGGAGGAGAGAGGAGACATTATTGACACAGGAGAGAGAGAAGCATCATTCAGAGAGAGGCATGAGGTGAGGCTGAACTCCTGCAGGATGGAGAACCAGATCCAAAACCTCAGGAAAGAAGGGCGGGTCCAGGATGGGTGCTGGTCCAGCAAGAGATGCCTGAGAGACAAGAGAGGACCGGAGGAGAGAACAGGGAGAGAAGAGACAGACGTTCACAGCTGAGATGCTCATGTGTTTGTGGAACAAAGATTAGAGGGATGCAACAGTCGCAATGATCGATTAACTCATTGGCAGGACAGTGCTTGGAGACAGAAACCGACCCGCCGTGCAGTACAAGGTCATGAAGGACTCAATTAAAGGCAACTAATTGTAGGTTAAGTCTGACGTCAGCAGGGAGGTTATTCCATAAGAACGGGGCGCAATCACTGACTGTATATAAAGATGGACGATGCGTCTCCACTTCTTGCCACTATGTGAAAGTGAAGCCAAAATATCTCCTTTCCAGGAGCGGCCATCTTGCTTGTGTGGCGTGATTTAAAGCCAAAGTCTGCACAGTAGAGTTGGCCTGACGTCAATCATGACGCCACGCCCCCTTTTTATATCGTCAAGTAACCACTTAAAAACAAACTTATCAGAAAAATGAGCACTTGGACAAACATCAGCGTGATAAAAACGACCTACAATGTCAGAAACCTTCTTTGGGAAAAATGTTTTTGATGTGTACGAGTACTTTATTAATCCCAAAGGGAAATTAAAGTGTTACAGCAGCCGCTTGACATGAATCAAAATACAAGAACAGTGAAACAGGTAAAAGAAACAAATACAATTAAATCAGATACAATAACTAAATAAACTAAATCAAATATAAAAATAAATAGAATCAATAAAAATAAAATAGAGACCAGAGATACAACATTTTTGCTGAATATACACTGTTCAATGAGTATATTAACATCACTGAACAGTGTATACTCAGCAAATATTATATAATAGTTATGGTTATATCTCTAGCTGATAAGTATTTTTTAAAAATATTTTTCCCTGAGCTCAGACTCCCAGGCATCCCCACCAATCAGAATTTACTCTCTCTTCTGTTAATCAATTTGATTCCTCCTCCTTTTTATTTTTAACCTACTTTCATTTGTACTGTTATCATTGTTATAATTACTGCTATTATTACTTTCCCCTGCTACCTTATTATCTTATTATTATTGTTATAATTAATTACTAAACTGCCAGAGATAATACTGTTGTTGTTGGGTTGGGATAGATTTGGGTGTGATTATCGTGTCTCTTGTGCACGTTATTTATCTACAGAGCACATTTAAAAACAACAGAAGTTGTGTGTTTTACAGAAAAATGTAAAAAATATAGTTGAAACTTTAAAACAAAACAAAATAAATATAAGTAAATTATAATGGTTAAAGTTAACAATTTCAATATGCATTTCATTTTTAATATGCATTGTAATATGCAAAGTTTTATTAAAATAAAAAAGAAAGAAAGAAATAAGAAAGAAAGCTCCACCAATCAGATGCCTGGAAGACTGAGCGCGAGGTCAGCCTGCGAGACTGAACTCAGGGAATACAAAGAGCTCCTCTCATGAACGCGCCCAGTCGAGCTACAATCCCACACGGGAACGCGCCCAGTTGATACCAAACAGCAGCTCTGGGCTGTCCGCGCGGCGCCTGTCTCCTTAGCAACACTCAAACCGTTAATTCATTTCTTCTCACCTGTTTGTGTTTGAGGTCGCTGATAATCATCTACATTTAGCTCCGCCCACCTGCTTTCACCGTCCAGGTGGGCTCGATTTATTATTATTATTATCATTTTAACCTTTTTAGCAACGTGGGAGAGATCAGGTGAGGCGGAAGTGAAGTGAGGAGAAGAGAGAGCCGCGCGCAGCTCACCTGTCCGCAGGTAAACATCCAGAGCAGAGGAAAAGAAGGAAAAGACAGAAAAGTAAGTTTATAAGAACTGAAGGATTGATTTAAAACAGTTGAAGATCTCTGCTGCATTTATCTTTTTACTCTGTTCTGTGATTCTCTTTTATTTCTGTTTCTGTTTTTCTGACTCTGTTCCAGTTTCGCAGGATCTACAGGTTCTAACAGAACATGTTTCTAGTCTGTTAACTGTAGAAATCACTCACTGAGGCTCAGTTTAAACAGCTGCTGCATATTTCAGTCTCATGTTGTTTAACAGTGCACCACACAACAGAAAATGAGAACATATTTTTACAGAAAAGGGAACAACTACTGAAGGAAAAACTGGACAAATGTTCTGGTGCTGTTTTAGTTTGTTGTCATATTGTTCAAGTTGTTTTTGGGGGGGGCTCTTTTAGGCTCTAGTCATCAATGAGGAGTTTTTAGCTGTCTTTAGAGAGGTTCTAGGCGTCTTTTAGGTGTTATTTGTCTATGAGGAGTTTCTTTTGGTCTTTGAGAAGGTTCTAGTCATCTTCAGTTAGGCTCTAATGGTCTTTGAGTGGGTTTTAGTCGTCTTTCAGGTGTTATTTTTGTATGAGGAGTTTATATTGCTCTTTAAGGAGGTTCTATTGGTCTTTAAGATCTAATTATCGATGAGGAGTTTTTAGTTGTCTGTGAGAAGGTTCTAGTAATCTCCGACAAGGTTCTAGTTATCTTTTAGGTGTTATATGTCTTTGAGGAGGTTCTAGTCATCCTCAAGGAGATTCTATAAGGAACTAACCAATGAGGAGTTTTAAGTAGAATTTGGGGAGGTTCTTGTCGTTTCTGAGGGGGTTTTAGTGATCTTTTAGATTCTATTGGTCTTTACTAGTGGTCTCTCAGGATCAGGTCATCATTGAGGAGGTTTCAGTGGTTGTTGAGGTCTGAATCCAGAGGATATGATGTTATATGTGTGATTGTTTTGACTCTTTGATGTGTTTTGTACATCTGTGTGTTGACCTCCTTAAACTGAACCGCCTGCAAAATGAATTTCAGTGTAAGCTGACAATAAAGTCATCTTGTATCCTATCATTGAGGAGTTTGTAGTGGTCTTTGATCTGGTTCTGGTAGCTGAGGAGGTTTTAGGAGGAGGTTCAGATCTCATCAGGGGGTTTCTAGTACTTTTACTTCTACGTTTATGTAAATGAGGACAAAATATTGATCTATTATACGACGGATTGCACATGGCCGTCTGCACGGCAACACTGCTGTGATGAATCTCTGACAGCTCGTTAGTGTTAATGAGCTCCCATTAAGTGTTAATTAGCTCTGCTGTGACTGAGTTTGGTCTCGGAGATGGTGACTGGTTAATTAGTCATTTAGCAGGTAATTGGCTTGAGGTAAAATTATGAAGCATCGTCATGGTGACAGTGATGACGTCACACACTATAATTCATTCAGTAAGTGGGGGCTGCTGATGTAATTTATGTTGTAATTTGAATGAATGAAATCTAATTAAATGGTTTTAATTACTTTATGAACCCGTCAATCAAACTCTTCCTTCATTCACATTTATTTTCAGATCTGTATCACCTTTCAATGAGCTACTTAATGACTGAGTCACAACGCTGCGTCAAACAAACAATGTGTGTTTTGGTCTTTAATGACTCCACCTCTACCAGTCTGAATATTAAAGCTTCCACCCCATTGTGTTTACAGAACAGAAATACTGAGAACTGATCTTTCATTATCCCTACACATAATACACACAAAGGCCTTTAATCAGTTGCTATATTTAACTACTGTTTTGATGGAACTGACATTTCAGAAGGCGATATTTTTACTACACAGCATCTGTTGACACTAGAACCTCCTCATAGACGACCAGAACACTCTCAAAGACCACTACAGACCACTATAAACATGAATTAGAAACTAAAATACCACTAGAATTTGCAGTAGAATCTCCTCAACAAACACTTGAACATACAACTAGAACTGAAAAGGCCAATAGAACCTCCTCCTGGAGAACTAGAACCTCCTCAGCTATTAGAAACTTCTTCAACTACAAATTCCTCAATGATCAGCTGACTAGATTCTATACAGCTACAGGCTAAAAGATGAATAGAACCTCCTCAAAAATCATTTAAAACTCCTCAGTGATGACTAGATCATAAGAGAACACTAGAAGCTTCTCAAAGACCAATACAATCTCCTTGAAAATAACCAGAGCTTCCTTGACACTAGAACCTCCTCAAAGACCAAAGTAAGTCTTCATAGATTAATAGAATCTAAAAGATCAATAGAACCTCTATGGGGACAATTAGAACCTCTTCAGAGATGGCTAGAACATCCTCAAAACCCACTAGATCCTCTTCACTTAACCCACATAGATGACAAGTACCTAAAAAAAACAAACAAACAATTGAACCTCTTCAAAGACCTGTACAGACCACAGAACCTTCTAGAGGACTAGAACCTCCTCAGGGACTAGAACCAGATCAAAGACCACTACAGACACCTAAATGAGCAGCTGACCAGAACCTAAACAACTACTCGAACCTCCTCAAAGACCGCTAAAAGAGCATCTTACCATCTATGAGGACGTTCTATCAGTCACTCTAAAAGTCTATGAGGAGATCAGACTCATCTATGAGGAGGTCCTAAAGCTTTTTGTCATATTTGCAGTGATTCTAGAGGAATTTTAGGTTCTGTTTGTCTACGAGTAGGTTCTAGTCAGATTGTCTGTGGTTCTATGGTCTGTCTGATCGTCTGGTTGCTTGTGTTTCTTGACCTGTCAGAATTCCTTTTAGTGTTGTCATCATGTTTCTAGTTGTAATGAGCTGTTTTGCCTTTAAAAATCCTGGATTTATACCAAAAGTTAAAGGTTTGTTCTTAGGTCATGACTTAATCTTCTAAGTTTTTTAAAAGATACATCAACATACAAAAAGGGGAGACTAAAAGCAGAACCTCCTTGGTGAAAATAATTGTTCTAGGTTGAAACTATCGATCCTGACCTGTAGTGCCAGCTTCCTGTATCTGCTGTCAGAGTCCCAAACTGTGACAGCAGACTCAGACCAGTCTGCCAACATGCCGCCTGCTGCAGCCAGCACATTCCTAACACATGACACAACGACACACTGGAACATCCCATCCTCAGCTGAGCTACAACACGCTAACAAAGCTCTCCTTCAGCTGCACCAACACAGCTCCACCTCGCCCTCCAGCTACAGCAGACACGCCAGAGATCATGCATGTTACAAAACTTTAGAAATGTATCAAATAATGTTTGTTACAAAAGAGGTTTGAGCTCGAGTGTTACAAGATGAGACACCTGTCAATCAAACCAAGATGCTCCTTGATTTTCCTAAAGAAGCATTAACTCTGAAAATCTTTCCGCAATATCTTGATTTTATGTACAAAACAATTATTTGATCAATGGAATAATTATTATGTCTATAAAATGTCAGAAAATAATAAGAAATTACTATAATTTCCCAAAATCAAAGGTGACATCTTCAAATATCTTGTTTGGTCCAATGAACCATCAAAAACTCATCGATATCAAGTTCACTATCATGTATGACGAAGAAAATCTTCATATTGTCACATGAGTGAAGCTGCAACCAGGAAATATTTGGCATGACTAATTGCAGATTAATCAACTTTATGACTTCAACTACTATAATTAATATAACCATATTGAGCTGTAAACTGCAATTAAAACTAACAATTAGCTATTTAAGTTTTTATTTTGCACATATGAAGAGTGCGGTCTCATTTAATTTTAGAATAATACTGATTTAAATCATATCATCGCCTTTGCAGCCTGAATCACCTGAATGTAAAGTTTTTTTTTTTGGATCAAATCAAGACTTAAATTTCTAATTAAAATAATAAATTTAAAGTATATGGTAGTCTTCTGCATGATGGTTCAGTGTGACAGGTCTTCAGATCTCAGGATAAACCTGAACAAGAAGCTCCCAGTCAGACTGATCCGTTTGTTTTACCAATAAAAGTCTCAAAATCAGTTTGCTCAACCTCTGTTGGCACAGATGTAGATCAGATAAGATGACGTTAACAAGGACGTGGTGGTCGTGTGGTGTGAAGTTGACAAAAAGTTTTAGTTTTTTTTTTTTTACTGTATGTGTGGCCAAACTGTCATTGTCATCGTTTGTGTGTCCGCAGTGAGTAACCCCATCCCGTCCAATCTGAAGTCGGAGGCCAAGAAAGCCGCCAAGATCCTGAGAGACTTCACTGAAATCTCCAACAGGAACGGACCCGACAAACTCATCCCCCGTAGGTTTCACGACTCAACCACAACATTTTATTGATACCTGAGGAATGAAAACATGTTTTAACTATTTTTTTTATAATTGAACAACATACAACAAACCTCTTGTTACATTATTGTTAAATAAAGAATAAAATTATTGATTTAGAAAGAGTAAAAAACCTAAAAATGTGACAAAGCAAACAAATGCCAACTTTTGATACCTGACAGCTTTTCATACTAATTTCATTTATTCAATTTTTAGTTAAAATATTGAACATTACCAGCTGTAGGTGTGACTATATTTCCTGTTGTTCCACACTCAAAGAGAGGAAAGAAGTAACAAGTTCAACAGGAAAACAATCATTTACAGAAATATTAAGATCTCAAATTTCAAGTATGTTTTTAGGATCCAAACATTCAGATACAAAATTCAAGTGTCCAGTAATGAAAACAATATATTCTGTCTGCTCAGATTCATCCAGTCATTTTTGTAATGTAATTATTATTGTGTCATTTATACAACCACAAATTCAAGCCAGGACCCGACTGCAGCGTTTACATTTCCAAAAGTCCAAGACACATTGGAAAACATTTGCTGTGTAGTTCTGCAGAAACCAGAGTAAACATTTCTTATGTTCCAGGCTTTTTGAGACAAAGTTAGAAAACTTAAACACACATTCCAGTTTTTGATCAGCAGAAGATTTTTCAGGGTTTTGTGGAGACATTTCATGGAAAATTAACTTTTTTTTAAATTATCATAATATATTCTGTCAAAAAAGACTTTTCACTTCACCCAAATCACAGATCAAACAGTGTTTTCCTCCTGAATATTTTTAATATTTTTTTAATCTGCAAACCTGAAACTCCAGAGGAAGAACAGCAGCTCTAAACTGTGACACTAAAGATCTTTGACTTCCACATAAGATGTAAAATACAGTCTGATTCATTAGATATGCACTTACATCCTTCATTTTGGCTCAATTTTCTTCAAATTTAAATAAAAGATTTAACTTTTAATAAAGTTTACAAACATTTGGATTTAATTCAGACACCAAAATTCAAAGTTTAATACCTGGGTTACTGATAAGCAACTTTTTCTATCTGAATTTGTTGTTGATGAAGTTTTTGAAATTGCAAAATGTAAAATGACCTTCTGTAAATGTAAAAGAGCCAAATTCAAACCACAAATTCAACATAAAGTAGATTAGTTTCACAAAGAGTTGCAACTAAGGATTATTTTCATTATTGATTCATCGTTTTGTCCATAAAATGTCAGAAAACAGTGAAAAATGCAAGTTATTATTTCTTAGAGTTTAGAGTTTCGGCAGTCAAACATTCAAAGATATTCAGTTTACAGTCCTGCATGACACAGAAAAGCTTCAAATCGTCACATCTGACAAGCTGCAACCAGCAGATATTTGACTAACTGTTGCTGTATTCAGTCGTCTCTAAAATTGTAAAATGATGGCAGCGTTTTTGCGAGGACGGAGATGGAAGGAAGAGAAGTTTTTTTAACGTATTAAGTGTGTATTTTAATGTGTTTTATTGTGTGAAATGTGTGTTTGTTGCAGCTCATGTGATAGCGAAGGCGGAGGGTCTGGCCATCATTTCCGTCATCAAGGCCGGTTTCATGATCACAGCGAGAGGAGGCAGCGGCATCGTCATCGCCAGGCTGTCCGACAGACGTAAGACATCGCAAAAATGCAACGTCTTTAACGTTTTATTAAAACTCTTCACACGGGAAGGTCAGAGGTCATCTTGTCGCGTTTCAGTGTGCTCCCCCCCCCGCGCCTCCCCCTCCGGTGATTTCTTGTTTTTTGGCACATTTTTCGTTGCTGTGGTGACAAACAGACAAACCTCCCTGCAGCGTTGGGAGCAGTCATCTGATGTGGTTACTGGTGATAATTACACGTCCGGCGGTGGCGAGTGTAGCACTCGGGCGACGGATGTCGGAGGATCACACGGAGGATTCTATCGCCTGCTTCTCTTTTTCTGCTTTTTAGTTCAGCTGAATCTGGAAACGCCAGCGCCAAGAAAAACCACAGAAATGAATTCTTGATTTTTTTATTGAGAGCCAAATTTAGCAACATCCAACTGTTTCATTTTAAAAACTTTATTGGTGAGAAGAAAAAGGAGGACGCAGATAAAAAAGAAGAAGAAGCAGAGAGGGAAGGATGAAGTAAAGGATGTGAATATTTATTACATTTATTATATAAGAGATGCTTCCTCAACAAAAAACACACAAGAAACATCAGGACATACTGTTCTACTTTGTTGCTAGAACATTTTCTACTCTTATTTCTTTCTTTCTTTCATATCTCCACAGTATAAAACTTATACAGTTACTACATGATGCAGACAGGACGTCATGTGTTTGAGCTTTTCTTTGCAAAGGTTAAAAATCACACAAATAACAATAAAAACAAACATGCAGGGAGAGAAATGGACCTTTGCTTCTGAGATGTTTGTGAAGAATGTCTGGTCGAGTAGATACATGTGTGTTCATTTGTCTGCTCTTTGTATTTATTTGTTTACACATTTAAAAAACAAAAAAGATTAAATGCTTAAACTCTTTTACCTACATATACTTATCTATACATGAATTTATAGTTAATGGATGCTTGTACAGGAGAGGAAAGAAACTAAAAGCTGATACAAAGACCTAAAAATTCAAGACTTATGATATATAAATATAATCAAAATTGTATTTTGTAATTAAATATAGAAACAGTAAAGGAGGAAATCTGTCAAACTTGATAAGAGGAATCTCTCCAAAGAAAAATCAACACATTTGCTTTTACTGTGTTTGTGTGTTCAGGTTGGTCGGCGCCTTCCGCCATCGGCATCGCCGGTCTGGGAGGAGGCTTTGAGATCGGGGTGGAGGTGAGTGAACAATAAATTACTGAGACGTAAAACCTACTTTAACATAGAAATAGAAGATAGAAATGTATAAGATTTTTTTAAAGAGGACATATTCTGCACATTTCATGGTCTATATTTATATTCTGGGGCTCTACTGGAATATCTTTGCATGTTTTCCAGTTAAAAACTTCTTATTTATCTTGTAATGGGCTTTTATTCAGCCCCTCAGTTCAGCCTCTGTCTGAAACAGGCCGTTTTAGCTTTCAAACACGTTCACAATGATTTATGTCACTCATAACATCAGAAAATCTTTTCAAGACCCAGATTAATTCTAAGCAATGAAAAATGAACTGAAACAAGTTTTCCTCATTTTGGGATTTTTCTGGGAATGTACTCGAGACCAGATAGAATAAAGCACACAGCTGCAATACAAAGAAAACTTGATTCAAGAAAATTATTGAAATGATTTGTTTTGTACCCCATTGGCTAAGTTTTTGTTCCTTTTTTAAGTAAATATGAATTTAGGACAGAAAAATGAGAATTCGTCAGTTCAGTGATCTGTTAGGCGGCTGTCAAAAGTCAGATGTCAGATTGCCCTTGAATGCACCAGTGTACCACCTGGCAAACACACACATCTGAAATAAATAAATAAAAGTACATTTTTGAAACCCCTTCAGGTGTCAGACCTGGTGATCATCCTGAACCAGCGGCGGGCCATCGAGGCATTCACAAAAGGCGGGAACCTGACGCTGGGCGGGAACTGCACGGTCGCCGTGGGACCTTTGGGCAGGTGAGCACCTGCACTCTCACTCTTACTGTCTGTCTCTTAATTGCCTCCAATCTGGGCTTTTGATGTAAATTACAGCTTTGGCATTAATGTTTTATTCTGCCTCAGGATTTACGAGATATTTAATGACAGCTGATGTGTTTTTGTTTTGAAGCCTGAAGCAGAAACACAAACTAATACTGTTAAATCTCTACAGCTGTTACATCAGCTTTACTGTAGAGGCTGTGATTTATGTGTGGTGTTAATTTTAGAATAAGGAGGTCAGTGTTGTTTCAGTGCAGTTCAACAGGTTTTGGCGAGCGTGTGTGTGTGTTGGCAGGTGTTGGTGGGCGGGACCAGGTATTTGAGTTACAGGTAAATGCTGACATCAGAATGGTTGTCTGACTGTTCCTATTGAAGAACTGAGCTGCAGACAGAAAGAAAATAAAGTGAACTGACATGAACTGTTCTGGAGTTTAACGTGAGTTTGTCTCCAAATGACAGGATGTTCAGTATTTACCAGCAGGTACAGTAATGGATCTTGAAATATTCAGACATAAAATACCAATGTCATGTGTCAGCTTTTCAGAAACAGCAGTGAAATAAGCTTCAAGATTAAAAAAAAGAGAACAGAAGTCCAAACAATTTTGCCCTGTGGAACCCCAGTAACAGAAATAATAACCTTCTCTCCTCTTCAAAATACTGACATAATCACTTCTTACCAGCCAGTATTTTATTGGATACACAGTAATCTTTGAGTGGAGACAGAAAATCCAAGAATTATGTTTCAGCTTTTTCAGAAACAGCAACAAAATAAGAAACACAAACTGAAATAAGCTTCAGATATAAAAATGAAGAACAACTGAGGACCTAGGATTATGCCTTGTGGAACACCAGAGATAATGACCTTATCTCTCCTTCAAAATGCTGGAATAGCTACTTTTTTCCTGGCAGTACATGATTAAATACGCTTTATCTCTTTTAATATAGACAAAAAACACCAGTACCATGTTTCAGCTTTACAGAAACGATGATGGGATACGCCCTGAAACTAGCTTCAGCTTTAAAAACAAAGAAGGTGTGTGCCTTGTGGAACACCAGAGATTATGACCTTGCTCTTTCAAAATGCTTAGATACACAAAATTTCAGCTTTTCAGAAAGGGTGACTAAATGAGTCCTGAAACATTAACTTCAAAAATCTGAAAATAATAGAGGACCGTGTAGAACACCACAAAAATATTGACCTTCTCTCGCCTTTTTTAATGACTAAATGTTCCATGTTTAGCAGCCAGTTCATGAGTAGAAACACATTTGCCTGAGAATATATAGAGAGAAAACACCAGTATCATGTTTCAACTTTTCAGAAACAGAGATGGAAAAAGCCCTGAAACAAGCCTCAGCTTTAAAAACAGAGAATAATAGAGGATCCAGGATTGTGCCCTGTGGAACGCCACAGTGATAATGATTGTTTCTGTCCTTCAGGAATGTGGAGGCTGATGTTGCTCTGCGCAGCACAGCGGCGGTCTTCACTTACTGCAGGTCCAGAGGTTTGTTTGCCGGTATTTCTCTGGAGGGATCCTACCTGATCGAGCGCAAAGACACGAACCGCAAGTATGTACAATCTAAACTTAAACTTTTTGTCTCTTCTGAATCAGTGTTTGAACACAAATAAATGGTGAGTTTTTGCGTGGTTGCAGGTTCTACTCCCAGGACATCCGAGCATCTTCCATTTTGAATGGCGATGTGGAGCCACCATCAGAGTGCTACGACCTCTACCACATCCTGGACGCCTACGCTGAGGCCTACACTGCCGACTGGACCAGCAAGAACATGCCTGCAAAGGTAAATGACACAAACTGTCCACAACTTTAAATTAAATCATTATCTATAAACTAACACATGATTGACAGAACTGCTCAAGCAAAGTTTGAGCTCCAGACCCAGAAATTTTAAACCAAACGGCCGACATGGAAAGTCATTTTCATTCAGCTTTTTGATATCTTTTAAGTTTTTTGAAGAACTACAGTTTTGTTTGATGCTTTTTTTTTTTTTTAGGCATTTTCAGCTTCCAACTTTCACAGAAATGTCTCTCATTCCTGCAATCATTTATTTTCTGTTTATCACTAAAATGTTCTCTTATTTCTCTTTCTCTGTCTCTTTTCAGTCGTCTCTTCCTCCATCCAGACCTCCAGCTCCTCCTCAGCAGAAGGCAGCGACCAGCTTCCAGCAGCTACCAACCAACACTGGTAAAGTTCCAATAAAATTTAAGGAAAACGTGGTTTATTCTGAGTTTTTCCTGTTTAATACATGATGTAAACAGTGTGTAAGGATCTGTGTGTGTGTGCAGGTGGAAGTACAGGAAGTAAAAACGCTCTCTACCCAAGCATCTCCATCTATAAATCTGCAACCTCAGGTGAGCTTTTACCTTTTATTCATCTTCACGCAGCAGATGTTCTTCCTCCTTTTTTCTTCCATCTTTACATCTCCTCCACCAGTTTCCTCCTTTCTTTACCTCCCTCTCATTGTTTACTTCCTCCTGTCCTTCCTTATTTCCTTTGCTTTACTTTTTTCTTCTTTATCTCCCTTTACTGTTTTATGTTCTTGTTTCTGTCTTTACCTCCTCCTTTCTTTACCTCCTTCCTTCCTTCTTTGCTTATTTCTTACTTTGCCTTCTTCTTTGGTGCTTCACAGCTCTTCCTTTACTTGTTTACCTCCCTCTTTATCTCTTCACCTGCTCATCTTCCTCTTTACCTCTTCATTTCCTTCTCTAGGTTTGTTTCCATCCACCTGTTTTTATTCGCGTTTAATCGCTTTGAAAAACAAATGTAAACAGAGTGAGTACATGATGACGTACATGAATCATGTGACTTAAACGTCACTGAAGAGCTGAAGACATCAGATCTGCGTGGAGCGATGAGGAGAATCAAATCAATACATGACGCAAACAGAAATATCATATTTCCATCATTTGAGTTTTGACTCTCTTTTAATGACATCGTCTCATCGTCTCCTCTTCTTCCTCGTCTTCACTTCCACCTCCTCTTTTCTTCAACCTCTTCAAGTCTTTCCTTTTTTACGTCTTTGTCTCACCCCTTTTTTTTTCTTCTTGACTTCCTCCTTTGACAGATAATCCGTGTTTTCTTTGCTGTAGTAGCTCACCGCAACACACACACACACACACACACACACACACACACACACACACCTTGTTAGAAAATGGAAGTTAATGTGTGTCTGTACTCTGGTTTGTTATTAACTTGTAACCTTGATGAAGCAGCCAATATCAACACACACCGACCCACTGATATCCCGTGTGTGTGTGTGTGTGTGTGTGTGTGTGTGTGTGTGTGTGTGAGCTGAACATTAACTGTTTTCATTTTCACTCTTTAACACACACTTGCAGCATTTTGAGTGTCAGTTTTAAGGCTGCAGCTTCCTCTAGTGGTCACTACATGAAAGTATCATAGTTAGAACTATAAGCATACTGGATTAAAAGGAAGGATATTATAATATTAAATGTGCAAAAAGGGGAAATTTTGTCCTGACAGCATCAGTAGAATTTATCCTCTGAGGATCCTGATTATTCGCAGTAAATTTAAGCTCTAACTAACTATTATTACCATCATCTATTAATCTTTTGGTCTATAAAATGTTGTTCAGGCTGACGTCTTCAAATGTCAAATGTTTTCAGTTTATAGTGATATAAACCAGATACAAGCTGAATAATCAACAAACTGTATTTTACTGGTTTCTGAAAACGAGATGCATCATTATAAACTGCCTCACACACATCAGCACTTTATTTTTCTTATCTTTATTCTTCTAGTTTCTGTTTTTCTTCCTTTTAACATAAACGTTTTATTCTGAATTGCGTGCAGAGTATCGTCACTTTTAAATGTCTTCAGTTGTCTTGCTGTGTTTTTATTGTCTTCGTTATTATATTTTTATGTTTTTGTGGTGTTTTTTACGCTGTGAAAGGAAATACTTTGTTTTTCAATCTTCCCTTCCAGAAACTGACTGACTGACTGTGAGACAACTGAAGCTGTGAAATATTTGGTTTAAACAAATATATATTACATTTACATTACAGTATTAGTGCTTTCAAACTGCAAAGGAGCAAAGATGACAAGAATCACAGGTCATTTAAAAACAAAACTACCTGGAGTCATTTATTTAAAATGTGTTTTGTTTAATTCACATTCAACTCTTTTTTGTTTGTTTGTTTATTTGTGTTGAATTACTCTACAATATTCATAGCCATGAAAATGTTGAGTTAAATGGCAGAAAACAATGAAAATACAAATATACGTTAAATTAAGTCTTCTAAATCGTCTTTAGATTTAGTTTAATGTCTCTTTTTATCTTACTGTTATGATTAGTTACTATTAATTTTATTGAATAACATGATTGAAAATAAAAATACATTTGAACTAAATCTAAACTGATCCTAAAGTTTAATTTAATAAAAGTCTCTAACATGTTTACATTTTTCTTTGTTCTTGTTTTTCCCTCTAGGTGGACCATCGATGGGTGGGGCCAGTGGGCAGCTAGTCGTCACGGCGACCCATCCATTCACAGGTCAGCAGCCGGGAGACCTGAGCTTCGCTCCCGGGGACCGCATCACCGTCATCACTAAGACCGAGTCCCAGTACGACTGGTGGGAGGGCCAACTGGACGACGGGCGAGTTGGGATCTTCCCCGCTAACTTTGTCACATACTGACTGTCGCCCCCCGGTGGTCAGTTTCTACAGGCGCCAGGAGGGGTCAAGGGAGCGTTTGGATAGTGCTTTATTTTAGGGGTCTGTAATTTCTTAATCATTTTCTATAAAATTCCTCAAAAAATATATGTAATTTGGCACGAATTTTAGAAAATTTAAGGAAAAACAATGTTGTCTGTGGACAAACTTCACATTTTGAATGTCTAGCTGACCTGCTGTACGCTGATGAAAAGACTTACTACTTTAAATTTAGAAGTTAATTAATTAATTTAAAATGCACCAATTGTACACTCTTTCCAATTATTAGCACCAAAAAATCATTCATCCTAGGAAATTTCTTGGAAATAATTTAAAAATTACAGACCAGTTACATTAAATGTTTGCATATTTTGTTCTTTCATGATCGTGAAATGATTAGAAACAAATGCAAAAAGATTTTATCTCAACATAACAACACAATTTAGTTGAGAATTTGGAAATTATAATTAATGTGAAGTTGAAAATATATATTTTAAAATAGTTACGTACACATTGCTGTGTCCCTTTTTTAAAAGGCTTCAGTTAAGCTCCAATAAAACGTTTATTAACTGGATAAAATATTTTTTTTTTCACACAGTTTTTGCGATCAAACTGCCAACAAATGGTGTTCGGTGCCTTAAAATATATCACAATTCAACATTTAAAATGAGAAGATGAAGAAACTAAAATGTTACTAAATGTCACTTTTTGGCTCCAGAAATCACTTGAAAGTTAAAATAGTTTAGAGTTGTGTTCAGGGACCTATGGAGCGTTGGAAATCTCAGCACTTTGTTCAACTGGGTGACGTGTTTGTTGTTTATGTTCACAGGTTATTGTGGTGGTGACGGTGAAAGGGGTATAACTAGAATATTTCACCCAAATTATAATAAACAAACATCAATTTCCTTAAAACATTTAAAAACTGAAGCAAATGTACAACAGAATATAGACTTTTTTTTACTAGACTAAATTATAATTAAGTTGAAAATAAACACTTTTTAAACAACATGAAGGCTTGATATTAAAAGGACAATTAGAATTAACTTGAATTTTAGAATAAATATAATAAAAAACTATAAGCAAATTAAACTTTCAGGCAAAGATTTAGTTGCTTTTGGAGGAAGCTCTTCACTGTGCGTTCATATAAAACAGTATTTAAAGCTTCAGTTCTGGGATCTGTTACTGTCTTTAAAATGTCTCCTCAGCAGTAAACGGGGATGAGGATGGTGTTATGTATTTATGGACACTTAAGATTTATCTGTGTTTATAGTTTATATATAATAATGATGATGATGATGATGATATTCTGTCAGTTTGGTTTGATTTTAAATAATTATTTGCTGTTTTTGGATTGTTTTTACATATCAGATACTGTATGAGAATCATAAATAAATCTAATTTATACAGACTTTGCTGCACATTTTTGTCCATTTACATTTAGAAATGTTTCATTAGATTTAAAAAAAAAAAAAAAATATATATATATATATATATATATCATTACAATATATGCAAAGATCTGAAATATTTGTAATATGTAAAGATGAGAGTCAGACGTCATAAACTGTTCTCAGATGTGTCACTTGTGTGTGATAAACTTAAAATAATCTGTAAAATGTCCACAAAGCATCTAAAAACCATGTTTAAAAAATATCTTATGCATCAGAGATTTAATCATTTTACAGCTTTCTAATTGACTTTCAGGTTTCTAAATGTTTAATAAACACATAAATGTGACTAAAATGTGATTTAAGTATTTAAAATGAGAAAATATCTAGTTTTTTGTTTTGGGGTTTTAGTTTTGATTAAATCTCTTAATTGATCTTTAAATTCAGGTGAACATACACTTAAAAATACTATTAAAAAAACATGTAAGAGCAAATTAATTTTCATTAAACAATCTCAACAACCCCTGCCACACTGGTAACAATTAAAAAAAAATCCAAATATATATATAAAGCATCCTATATATACAAATATATAAATAAATTATACATTTTTAAAAAGTAATGTGGTTTTAAAGGCTGAAGTCCCTGGTTTGTCCTGCTGGGGGAGCTGTGACTGTAAGAATAAAGTCTGATATCTCTGAAACTATTTATAGTGCATGTTTATGCATTTATGTCATTGGAAGAGTCAAAACAGCTGACATAGATGCAACTAAAACTCAAATCACAAGTGCAGTTTTGAGATGTTCCACTTGAACATTTACATGTGACATCCCCTGACGCAATTCATCAGATTTCACACTGGAGCCACAAAAAGCTTTATAACTACTACACACACTTCACTTTGACCAATGATGACCAAGAGGAAAAACTGCATTTCAGGTCAGTTTATTTTCACAGTGATCAACAAAACAAAACAAAGTGATGATAAAAAAAAGACTAAAAAAAAAACTCAACATGACATTAAAACACCTCCTCTCAAGTCATGGACATCCTCCAACCGCCAATAACATAAAACATAATCTGAGGGATAAAAATGAATCTCACATGCTGATCACACTCAAATTGGTGTTGTGCTCCCTCAGTTTTTTGGTCTTTTTAATTAAAATTAAGAACTACATACAAGAACAAAACAAATCATTAAAGTCAAAGCAAACAAAAACCTCATGGGGACTGGATTACTGTCTGTAGGTGAGGTGGAGTGATTTGAACAGCTTGAACCTGCAGCTTGGTCATTTTTCACGTCCAACCCAGTAATAATGTCCTTGATGTGATGTCCTTGTGTTTTAAAGTGGATCTCTGAGTTTTTTTTAGATGGAAACATGTTAACAACAACATGTTTGTTAACCAATATGATGACAGAAAAAAATAAAACCATCTGGAGAGCAAAACCCCATAAAAGCTCATCAAATGTGCTGATGTAATGTTCTCTTTCAGGCTTGTTTTTACACTTAGTCAAATTTGCTCTCAAAATATTACCACTTTTTTTGCAAATGGCGATGGACATCAGAAATAATGATATCCTTGGGAAGTGTAAGTCACACTCAATGATATCAATATGTGTGTCATGTCTGTGTGTTCAGATTTGAAAGGAATATGATTTTTTGACTCTTTTGGCTTTGTCAGAACATATCCTCTCATTTCCCCCAATGTTAAAATGCTGTTCAGCGCTATATTTCATCTCCCACCTCCCCCCTGTAATATGAATCCATTCTAAATCAGGTTCAATTTCAAGCTCTAAAAAAGGAACCTGAAGGAACTTTGTGTTCTGTGTTCATATCAGTCCTGTGTGTGTGTTTGGTGTGTGCATGTCATCTTTCTCTGCAGGCTGGATCTCTGTTTTCCTGGTTTGGCTGCTCACCAGCTTCCTGAAAACACACACATACACACATAAATCAACAGAATCATTCACTTTACAGCTGTTAATGTGTGTGTGATGTCATTTATTTCCACTCTTGGAAAGCTTTTAAACTTTAGTCACTCCTGAATATGTGACATGGTAACTTTTTGAGGTTGCATGTGGAAACTTGAGTTTTGAAACGCATCCAACAATGACTAAAAATCTCAGGCAAAAAAAAAAAGAAAAAGAAAAAACACAGCACAGTTTGATCAGTTTTGAATCTGTGGATTCAAGCCTGAACATGTCAGTAGGTTTTGAAAGCCAAAACCTTTAGGTAACTGCAAAATAGCAGAACAATGTATTGAGGGTAAATACCCAAAGGAAACCCTTATAGCACAAGTGGCTGCAAGAGGAAAAAAGGTACTTTTCTGTTTTGTGGTTGTGGGCTTGAACCTTTGAAACTTTTTAAAGGCCAACACCCAGTGGAAAACAAGTCAGACAAGGTCTGAGAAATGCTCTCCTCCAGCTACCTTACTGCTCTTCAATGTAAAGTATGTTGATTCAAATGAGCGCTGAGTGTAGGTTTATAACTAGAGGAAAGACCAAAAAACTGCATGTCCCATTGGCTCAAAGTGATGGACTCCCTTAGGCATTCAGAGCGTCAGGGTTTGAACTTTAGGCCACTGGAAGAATTTTGAAGTCTGACATCCAGAGAAAAGAGACAGGATGCTACAAGCGTCTATTTCCCAATGGCTCAAGGGTTTAGGGCAGTGGTTGGAGGTTGTGGACTTGATCCTGAATCACTCCTTGCATTTTGAAGACTCAAAGAAAAGCCTACAAAACCTCACAAGACACTCTATGAAACTCCAAGCGGCTTTAAGGTTCTGGCTTTGCTTGAAAGTCGACACCCACAGGAAATACTGAAAAGCTTTAATATCAGCACTTCAAGAGTCTTCCTCCAGTTGTTAGACAAATTCTTTAGACTTTAGAGATTGTGGTTTTAATCCTTGAGAGTGAATTTTGAAGTCCAACACCTGCATTGAAAACTTGAAAAGTTCTGACTGAAATGCTCCCAACAAGCAATGACAGGTATGGTAGGTTCTCTGAAGTTATTTTGAAGGCCAAAACCCAAAGAATAGATTGAAAAGCTCTACTCAAGACTTAATGTTGTGTGTTCAAGCCTTAAGGACTCTCATTTTTGAAAGTCAAAAATTCTTGTTTTTGATATGAAAAGTAAAGACTGAAAGGTTTTAAGAGATTATCCTTCTTGATTATACTAATCTAATCAAATATAATGTCCAGTGGAAACACTGAAAAGCTCTTAAGAATAAGGGTCTATCTCTATGATTAGTCCTCTGAAGTTTTGAGTTTGTTGGTTCAAACCTAAAAGAGAGTGTTGTTTTTGATGGCCACTTCACAGTTTGTCACTTCAACAAACTGTGAAAGAAAACCACCAAGTAGAACTTCCTATAGCTCAAAGAGTTAAGTGGCTGGTTAGAAGCTTTGAGACTGTTGTTTCAATCCTCAGTTTGCCAACTGATTTTAAAGTCAGTAACCCTGAAAAAAGAATGAAAACTTCTAAGAAACCCTGATCAGTATGTCTGGCATTGTGGCTCTGGCTGTTAGGAGACTGCTTTGGAGGTTGTAGGTTAAATCCCTGCTTACTACTTTTAAAGTCAGAAACCCAAAAGTAAATACTGAAAAGCTCTAAGAAATTACAATCAGTGTGGTAGTCCAGGTGGCTCAGGAGGTTAGAAGACTGCTCTGGAAGTTTTGAGGTTGTGGGTTCGATCCTCACTGAGTTTTAAAGTCCAACATCCAAAGTGAAGATTTAAAAGCGCCCAGAGAAAAACTCTCAGTGTGAAGGGGACTCGGTGGCGTGGTGGGTTTGTTCGCGACCGTAAGGCGTCAGCGATGCAGTGTCTGGTTCAAATCCGCCCGTTGTCAGGACCTGGATCATCAAATGTCCAATCCTGCAGAGGTGGGGTCGGGGGGGGGCCGTGTCCTCCCCCGGCTCTTCGGAGAGGTAGAAGCAGGGGGTTATGGGACGGGAAACCATGAGCAGCTGATGTTTTACTCAAGTTGAGACGAATGTTTTTAAAAATGTTGGAAGAGTCTGTTTGCCTTTCTTTCTTTCTTTCTTTCTTTCTTACTTAGAAACACATAATAATGACAGTGGTAGCCGCTTTAATGATACTGTTTAGAAACTCAAATGTTTTATGTATATTTCATATACCTCATATGGGTGTGATTGTCAGATTTCTATTTTTTCACTTTCTTTCATTTGATTTTTGATTCTGTGGGGGGTGGGGTCACTACCCTATCACCTATATAAGGAGGCAGTTGAGGTTTTTTTGAGGGGGGGGGGTTCATACTATAGTGCATTTGGAAACTTACGTGTGTGTGTCATGTAATTGTATGTGGATGTTGTTAATTGATTGATTGATTGTCAGATTTGAATTGTTTTAATTGAGACACTAACTCAGAGCAGCCTGCAGGGGGCAGCAGATGTGCTCTGCTGTCTTTTTAAAGAGTTTACTTTAGTTTTGACAATAACATTTGTCCTCAATCAGGAATCGAACCACTGATCCTCCAATGCAACAATTGCAAGAACTGATCTTACTGAGCTATACCTTCCTATGAACAGCTGTGTGCTCGTTCTCCTATTTCTGTTTCCATCAGAAGAAGCTCAACAGTAAAGAATGAGAGCAGCATCTGAACAAGGATTCGAACCAACACCAAGTCTGTTATGATTCCTCCTTATACAGGAGCTGAACAAACTCTGAGTGCGTATCCTAATGAGCTATACCTACCTGCAAGCACCTTAGTGCTTGTTCTCCTATTTCTGTTTCTTCTCAGAAGAAGATCAACAGTAAAGAATTAGAGCAGTGCCCAAACAAGGACTCAAACCAACAATCTTTTGCCCCAGTAGTAGCAAGCGCTCATCCTCCTGAGCTATATCTCCCTATGAATGCATGTGCTCGTTCTCCTATTTCTGTTTCTTCTGAGAAGAAGATCAACAGTAAAGAATTTGAGCAGTGCACAAACAAGGACTTGAACCAACATTTAGCGTGTCATGACGCCACCATGTAGGCAGCAACTCATCCTGTTGAGCTATTCTTCCCAATGAAATTTGAATTTTTTATATGTATGGCACCCAACATGTAAAATAAACAAAAGACATGATAAAAAGACATATTTAAATATAATTAGTTATAGTAACATTTATAATATTTAGTAATATTCTTCTCCTGCCTCATTATTTAACCAAATTTCACCATGTTCTCTACGCTTTGCTTTACTGTAAAGTAAACAGCAAATTAAAACAGAAGCAGATCAGTAAACAAGGAGGCTTCCAACTAAAATATGATAAAATATACTGTAACATAAACAAAGTGTTAATGTTTTTCTCACCGTGTCCTCCAAAGGGTGCCAATACTGGGTGGGTGGGGCAGAGGCTGCCTGTCACAGTCCTCCACCGAATCAGGAAGCGGGACGCCACTGGTCTCTGGCAGCAGCAGACACAAGCCACAGCCTATGATTGGTCCGCTGCTGTACACAACCATGGCAGCCAATGAGATCGCTCCATTGGGATTGGATTGGACCAAGGTGTTGACCAGACAGCCGATCCGGAAACACAAGCTGACCAGAGACACGCACCGCTGTCTGGAGTATAATATTTAACACTTTAAATTTGAGGATAAGCCCCGTCAGATGCACCGTCGTGTTTTCTAGACATGGAAATTAACAGACAATTAAACAAATCTATAAATATAAAGAATATCGCAAAGAACATAAAACATAAAACATAAAAAATAACTGAGAATAAAAACTAGTAATAAAAGAAAACAAGAACAAGTACATTTGAGGTAAACAAGCAAGGTAAAAGATCCGATCTGGTTTAAATTTGAAAACATCTCTCCTAATTTCTTTACAAATAGACACAAAAAAGAAAGGATGTATGATGATCTATATTGCAACTATATAATATATAATTATGACACTGTTTACATCATATTTAATCTGTGAGTGTGAGTACCTGACCACTGTGGGGAACAGCTCGATGCTGTACAGTGTAGAGATGAAGATGGCAGCCAGGATGCAGAGTTTTCCCAGCAGAGCCAGACTCATTACCAGCACCGGCTCACCTGCACATAAATCACATAAACCTATCAATACCTGATCACCAATCAATACTATGTCAGTCAGGATTCTTTTGTCCAGATGGAGGAAATTGAGTCAATGAGAACTAATTAAAACATACAACACAATACACTGCATGCAAATAAAAATAAAACAGAAAATATTAATGTTAATAGAAATATTTCTTAAACCAGACAGCACTGACAAATGAAAGGCATGCAAGCAGGCACAGAGCAAGATAGCAAGTTCATTGTTTAGCTGTCCGGCTGCAACTTTACTGTTTTGGTTCACTCTCAGCGCTCTCATAGCGTCGTTTTGGGCCGCAGCAGGCAGCTGTTTTCAAAGTAAAAGCTCTAAAAAGCCACTGTACACTACCTGCTCAGCACCAAACGGCAGACAGACACAGTTAGCTGTAGATTAGCTGGTGAACATAGTGGAGCAGAGCTAAAAGAGAGTGAATATTGGACTTACATTCACCAGGTGGACAGAAACACGACTCCAAAAGTATGATAATGTTGCTCCATAACTGCTGGATGTGGAAATAAGCAACTGTTTGCTAACAAGGTCAACATATCAACTTAAAAGGCTATGAGCTTGTTTCTGCTGGCCCCAAGTGGCCACAAAATCAGATATTGCAGATTTAAATTACCTCTAAATAAACAGTATGGGTTCAGTTCTCTAATATGTGCTGAGACAGAGATCCACTACTGTGCAGCTTTAACACAGCACATCACAGAGTTTTCACAATTTTTAAGTGTTTGTACAAAAGATGTTTCAGAGTAATGGTGCTAGCCTGTGACAAGTAAAAAGCTGCATTGTGGGTAATGTAGGTTTTGACAAGGAAGAAGAATGTGTGAAATAAAAAAGATTGCATTGATTTTCATCGTTTTCTTTAAACTGTCTATCATGAGTCCAACAATGCTATACGAGTGAAATGATGCTAAATCTGTGAGGTATTCTTTTAAACTGCATGAAAAAAGGGACAGAACCAGTGTTTGAATGTGTGCCTCTGTTCAAATGTAGTTCTGAATGAATCTAAAATTTGCTACCATGCAGGTAAATTAGTGTGTCATCCGCATACAGTTAGATGTTAGTGTCAGGACATGCATCATTAATAACATATAACTTAAATAGGAGTGGGCCGGGCAAACTGAGATTGATTTTAAAGGTAGAAAATATAGCAACAACTACAGCTGACTTTAACACACTTGGAAACTGAGCAGTTAGTGATTTTGATAACAGCATTGATTTCTTCTCACCGTGATATCTGGACAGTAGTAATGACAGGAAGCATGCTGCTCCACTCAGGAACAGAGCGAGCATGCTGATTGGTCGCCGTCCCAGGCGAGCCAACGGGACGAGCAGGCAGGGAGTTTCTGATAGGCCGGAAAAGAACTGGGCAGAGTAGACGCCAACGCCAAATGAGCCGATGTTCATACAGATGCCAAAGTATGTCAGTGCTGACGCAACGCTGCAGGATCACAACACAAACATGGGTTTACTCTGCATTTTATCAATAATCAGTATCAAAGAATTTACAGGTACATATCAGCTCCTTTCTGGGACATTTTTGGGAAATAATGGGACCTGAAAATAAAGTGCTATTCTGTGCATTCTTGGCTGGACAGTGACTGTGGTGAGGGTTTAACCTCTTAGAGCACTCTTACATAATAACTTTGCTCAGTACTGCTCTCTGAAGTTGACGTTCTGTGTTTAAACCCTATAAAACCTGACTGTGACAGGACCAGGAATAAGAAGAATATACATACAAAATGAAACTCCAGAGGTTTTTCTTTACAATCATGAACATGCAGCAGTTCTGGAGGGTTGTGGAAATATAAACTGTTTAAAATTTAAGTGAGTATAAAGATATAGGTGGAAAGTAAAGAAAGAAATGGTCTCTTAGAGGTTAAACTCTGTATGTAGGAGGTTTAGATTTTCCTAATAATGTTTAACTGGACATGTCTGGACCACAATCTGGGTATACTGCACAGAGGTGAGTGAATATGTACAGTATTTCTTCACAGAGTCACACAGTATTAAAGAAACGTGATATTTTGGGTTAAGCACTCCACTGAAAATCCCATTGTTGAAGCGCAACCTCCCTCTCCAATTAAACTCACAGTGTTAAGAGAACCTGTGGTGACGTTAAAGCAAATTATTTATATGTTTTTTATTCATGTAGTCTCTAAATAAATTTTGGTTTAAGATATTTTAGTTTAAAGAAGATGTTTTCAAAAGATCATTACATTTAAAAGCAGTGGCATGGCGTGACTTTTCCACCAGGTGGGGCTGCAGCCCTGTGATAGTGAGCATGCACCATACACTGTAGCAGGTAGCCAGGTGCTAGTGGCTAGCAGCTAGGCTAAAGGTTTCTAAAAGTTTAAAAAAGTATCTTTCAGTGGTCATTTAGCAACTGCTTTCACTTTACACTCATCACCACAGTAGCACAATGATCCGTGTACATTTGGCCTGCTTTCAGGTGGTAATTTAATCACATAAGGAAGCAGCAATTGGGTGGATTCAGTTCAGCCCCAGATTCAGTTATTTTCAGTGTGTGATGTCAACCAATCAGGGTCTTTTTTTAAAGATTTATTTATCTATATAAATATGTTCTATTTTTATATTTTCTTCTTCTATTATTTATTTATCTGTTTAGATTATTAACTTTCTTAATATGAGTTAATGATGTTCTTTTTTTCTCCTGTATTTGGTCCAATAATAATATAATAAAAAATAAATAAATATATATATGTATATATAAATTTATAAAAACGAATATAAATGTTATAAAAATATTTTTTAATAAACATATAACTGTTGTTCTCGGTCACCACAAACTCCTTTATAACAAGCTCTTTGTTTTTATGGCAGCGTGTCATAAGAAGCTGGACCAATCAGTGACATGCGGGGACGTGGATTAGATGATGTCTGTCATTACATGGCGTGCATGTCCAGTGTTTTGATTGTTACAAAACAACCTGCAAGACGGTCAAAGGTGTGTGTTGTATAAGACTGTCACGTTTGACCCTCTGACCCTGTAAAAGTGTCCAAACACTTACACCAGTTTTACAAGCCTTGTTTTATTTCTCTTTTAACTTCTTCTAGTTCATTTTTAATGACTTTACATACACATATGATAGTGTGTGAGTATCAGGGCAACTGCTAAGATTAAAAGAGTCAAGAATAAAGCTGAAATATTTTAAGAAAAATGTCATAACTTCAAGACTGAGTCATAATATTGTGAGGAATAGTTATATTACGACAATAAAGTCACAATATTATGAAAAAGGTTTGCGATAGTATGACTCGTAACTCAAGTTCATTCTCGAAATATTACAATTTATTCATAAAGATATTACAGTTTAATTCTAGAAATATTATGAATGCATTCACAAATTATTACAACTCAGCCTCGGAAATATTAAAATTTTATTCTCTAAATATTTCATTGTCAAAATATTACGCCTTAATTCTGAAACTATTACAGCTTTATTCTCAAAATATTATTATAATTATATTCTTGAAACATTATAAGTTAATTCTAAAAATAGGTTAATAGTTTACTCAGGAAATATTACAACTTTATTTTCAGATATTGATGTAGACGTTTATTCTCTACATCCTGGGTGGCCCTAACAGTCTCATAGAATTCTTAACACTAGTTTATTTCTTATTTATTTATGTTGTGTTTTGTAGTGTTTATGTTATAAAACCCTGTCCGGTGTGTGTGTTTATTACCTCAGGTAACTCATAATTGACAGCCGCAGCAGGACGGTCGGGTGTCTGAGGTGGATGATGTCACACGGGGCTTGGCCTCCAGGAGGCTCTTCTTTCTGGGCCTCGGTGGCTTTCTGCAAGTCAGACCAGGCCGAGTCCAACAGCTGCACACACACAAAGAAACAAACAGAAACAAACAAGAAGGAAATAGTTCATTTGCTGGGGACTATTTTAAGCGGCGGATGAATCCACATTTAGACAATAGTTGTTAGTAGATCAATTCATTGTTAGGATTTGATGAAGATAAGTGTGTGTGTGTGTGTGTTTACCAGATTCAGGCACTGTTCATCTGCAGGGCTGTTGCTACGGTAACGGTCCAGAACATCCGTCCTCCTCCTTAACAACAACCAGCGAGGAGACTCTGGAATCGAACTTGAAAGAGAGACACAAATGCTGAGTTGTTAATACAATTCAAAAACCTTTCAAATGAGACGTATGGACAGGTGTGTGAAACCGACAGGTAGAGCGGCAGACAGATGAGTTGCGGCAGAGCCAGAGACAGGTGCAGCTGCCTCCAGGTGGGGCTGAGCCAGGCCAGCGGAGCTCCACCCATCGTCCCCAAACTGAAACAGAACGGCAGGAAGGCCGGTGGCCAGAGCCGGGCAGCGGGGGCAGTCCACTCCACTGCTGCAACACACATCAACACATTTCAGCCTGTAGGTTAGAGTCTTAAAGGGTCAAATTAACCAAATTACTGCATATTGACTGATAATTATCTTTGAAATGAACACTTCACAGAATCATTTTTGCTAAGGATCCCTTAGATGTAGTTACTAAAGAAGATAAGTAGTGAGTTTATAAAAAATAAACTTGTCAGTTGTTTCTTCATGAACTCAAACATATCTATACGATACAATACAACTTTATACAATACCAGAGGGGATGACACTTCACAGCCGTGCAAAACACATCATATCGTCTGAATTCAGATCTCAATTAGCAGCACACAAATACACTGTTAGTGGCAGACTTTTTTTTTGTGCATACGGGAAAACCTGTCAACCCCAATTCCATACAAGTCAGCTCTTAAACCATCTTGGACAGAATAGAAAAAGCAGGAACAGTTGTAGTTCTAGGAATTATGCACTCCTTTGGTATTAATTAGCTCACATTGATGATGTTTCACAAGTACAGACAAGAACAGTATTTTTTTTTTGGCTCAGTAAAGTATTAAATTTTAATGACCTCATGACTTTTTCTCTAAAGACATCAGGACAAGCTCCACCACTGAGGAAGCTCTCAGAGTAGCAAAACTCTTTCCTTGAATGTTGTCTGTACTGAACCTGCAACTTTTTAGTCCTCAAACCAGAACTCAGCAGGGGTCAGAGGTCAGGAAGCTGCAGGAGGTTGTCCTGCTTCATTAGCACTCAGCCTGGTCAGCATGACTTTATCTGGGACACGTGCTCTTTATCAGCCGAGTGTGCAAGTGTCCCACTGTGGTCCGATAAAACTCACTGGGCAGCAGTCAACCACAGAGAGGCCTTTCAGCAAAGACTTTACAGTAAAATAGGACCATTTGTCTCATAGAAGAAGGAACGTCTTTTTTAGAGTTTCTGCGTAAGTTTTCAGTCTGTTGTGTCGTGTTTGAGTGTTTTGTTACCCAAACTGAAGGAGCAGATGTTGATGCAGCAGCAGCAAACGCCCGTCAGGCAGCGAATGGCGAGGAAGAGGAATGGCTGAGAGAGAACGGCGGGCACCACGCCACACACAGCGTGCACGAACACACACACCAACAGCACCGGACGCTTCCCGTATCTGTAAGCACACACACACACACACACACATCACTACTGCAAACACAGTGCAGTGACACATTAAAGAATCATAAGTTACAGAATAGTGTGTGTTGTACCGGTCAGACAGCGCTCCTCCCACCAGAGATCCCAGCAGCAGACCGACCATGAAGAGAGTCTGACCATAGGGCAACCAGTCTGTCCAACCACACACTGACTGACACACACACACACAAACATAAACACAGATAAATTACAAATGACAAACTGTCTCCCCAAGGAAAGCATTTCTATCTGCTGTACATAGCAGCTTCCTTTCATGCCCAGAGACCAAAAACACTACCTGACCCCAAGTTTTCTGTGTGTAAGTTAGTTTGCTGTAATTTGTTTAAACACAACTTTATTGGGGATATGGAACAGTACAATAAACTAAAATAATAAAGGTCTTAAAACCAGATGTTTTTTTTTTTACATGGGGCAATAATAGAGTACATGCCTTGATACTGGAATTTATTGGTGCAAATTTAGAAAATTTTTGCAATTAATTGAATTGCCAAAAAAAGTCTTGCTTAAAAGTTGGAGAAATACACAAAATACAGTCATTTACATCTTATATCTGATCCTAAAAATGCAAAAAATAAAGATAAAATGTAGTTTTAAGAATTAAAGCTATTTGTTGACCACCACCCACCGAGCACAAGGACTACACACATCTCAAACATCCTAACTCTACCATTGGTGTTAATTGATTCATTTTCTAGTCAATTAAATGTGCAAAAACAGTGAAAAATGCACACTTCAAAGTCCACAGTAATGTCTTAAAATTTCTCTTAACATACAACTAACAGCCCAGAACCCAAAGATAATCACTTTACAATGCTATAAAACAGAAAAAGCAGCAATTCCTCATATGAGAAGCTAAAATCTGCAAATATTTGGCATTTAAACTTAATAGCTGAAATGATTAATTGATTATCAAAAGTGTTGCTGACTTTCTTTCAACTATTTGTTTCAGTACTTCAGTCAACAAAACCCAGCCAACTTCATAGTGACATAGCTTGTTAGCTAACATGTAAGTACCCAACATGAATATCAGACAGCTTTGGAACTGTTTCACCTGTGATGGAGCTAGGTTAGCTAGGCTAGCAGTTTCCAATAGTTTTATCAGTCTTTGCGCTAAGCTAGACTAAACATGCACAGAGATAAAGCCATGACATTGAGTAAGGAGAGCATCTCACAAAATGTTGATGTTTTCCATTAACTTTTCACAGAAACTGTTAAAATACAGTTAGCATTAACAGCATAGGGTTGCACATTAACACTTTATGTTAATGTATCGTGTATCTGTTGAGTAATGTGTTTTTTAATGCCAAATATAGGTATTTATTTCTCTTTTTAAAATTATCTAATACACAAAAAGAGACAAACTATATTTATTGTATATTCTCTACATAGATAAATGAAGAAAATAGTTGAAATATTAAGGGAATGTCACAGAGAAACCGTTAGAAGTGACCGTCACTCACGTCTCGGTTCCCGCTCTCCGTCCTCCAATCGGCTTCGCTCTCTGAAACGTCTCCGGTCCGTGATTGGTTGCTCTGCGCGTTCGGTGGCAACGTTCCACGGAGTGTGTCTGAGCCGCTGGTGCCGTTGCCATGGCGACAGTTGGCCGCGGCGATGGCGGCTGTGAAAATGTCGAGGAAGAAGAGGAAGGAGGTGAAGATGAAGACGAGAGAGAGGCGCCAGTAGACGGAGAGCTGCAGCGGAGACATCACCGTTAACTTCCTCCAGCTGTGACAGAAGAATGAAGTTTATCCGGCTTCAAGGTGAAAATGGCGGACTTTCAGGAGCTGCCCATCGCGCTGCTGTCCTCCTGTGAGCTCTGAGACTGTGGCTGAACAGCTGCTGCTGACTCCAGGATAACGTTGACCTGTCAACAGGCAGCCAGACAATAGCAGAGGCTTCAGATTTAAAATGAACTTTCATCCACAACTTTTCTCTCCGCCTTCTTTTCCTTATAAGGTCCTGAAGGATAGTTTGGGATTCTCCGTGTGGTGATACAGCGCCACCCTGCGGTCTACAAAGGTATTACACCTTTACTCCGGTCAAGTTTTGAGGTACTTGAGTATTTCTGTTTTTGTTACTTACTTTGTACTATATTTATTTCACAGCTTTAGTGACTAGTTACTTTAGTTAGTTACTACAAAAGTTACTTACTAAGTTAGTTACTACAAAATATAATCAAATACAGTATAATCAGCAAATACATTGTGATGTATTATTTTAGATTTAGCTTCCTAACTGTATATAAAGTAGTTAAAATGAACCCCTCCTTCACCAGCTGCAACATTAATGCATCAATAATCATTATCCAGAAATATTTACTATTACATAGTGAGTATCTTTAGTTTTGGTACTTTATTGATGCTAATACTTACTTTAGTAAGTATTACTGAAGTAAAATATCTGAGTTTGTGTTAGACATGTGCATGATAATATATTATTATAGATTAAAATCCCCTTAAACTCAAAAATATGTTCTTTTTGTTCCTTCAGATGAACATTTGAGCTTCTCTGTGCAGAGTTTGTTTCCACATTCATCTGCTGGAAGTGGAAAGTTTCTCTGAGCTCAATGAAAATCTCATTTTAAGGGCCTATGAGCAGGATTTGTGACATCACAACTAGTCTGAAGTCAGTTGTGGTTCAATATTCAACTTACACAAGTGTGATGTGGAAACCTGAAGCCTTCAGAGCACAAACACTGAGAATGAGGAGACATCTGGTGTCCAGGAGGTAAACTTCTGAAATGAGATATATTTTAATATTTAGAGATTCTGGATGTTTTAATGCGGGAGAAGGAGGAGATTTTAATGATTTTTTTGTGGAAAAACATATCAGATGCATATTATTGTTCCAAGTAGACTATTTTTACATGTCTTACATGTGTGGAGTACTCTTACTTTTAATACTTTAAGTACATTTTGTTGCTAATACTTCTGTACTTTAAGTAAATTTCAGAATGCAGGACTTTTATTTGTAATGTAGTATTTTTATAGTGTGTTACTGCCACTTTTACTTAAGTAAATTATGTGATTACTTCTTCCATCGCTACTGCATTCGTGCTAAAAACAACATGTCTGCCCTTCTTTCACCTCCACTCAGGAAGCGAAGGACGAAAATTGTTTCTCTTAAACAAAACACATATAAACACATATCAACACAAAGCAGCCAGTTTCTAGTTTGAAAAAGAATTTATTTGATAAAATCCAGTAAATGTTATTTGTAGTTTTCACATTAAAATAAGAATAAGCTGCATTCTTCTGAAGCAGTGAAGGAAAGTTATTTAAGTTAATAGCAGGATTTTAAGTTAATAGTACACATTATACTGTATGTGGTGTTACATAAGTTTGTTACAAACAAATATAAAATACACATTTCAGACACACACACAAAAAAATGACATTGCTAAATACACCGAATCAATTAGTTCATCCACAGGATATTAATCTGCAATCATTTTCATCAATTAATCTTTTAAGACGTTTTTCAGATGAACAATGTGTGAATTTGCTGTTTTGTTTGGTGATAATAAGCTGAATATTTGGGGGGCTGGACAATATAAAAATGTTTTAACTATGTTCTCACGTTTTATACCAAATAAATAATCAATTGAGAAAATAGATTAAGCGATAATGAAAACTGTTCATTGTAGCCTCAAACGCTGAACCGCCACCAATCGATGCATATTACATATTCACACAATTCTAATTATTCTTTTATCATCGTTATTTAGATTTTTTAATTAACAAATTCCTTTATTCTTATAAATAACAGCAAAGTCCAATTAAACTCCTGTTAAAATGTTTCAAACACAACGAGCTACTGAAACAAACATTTAGTAGTTCGGGGTCTTTTAAGGCGTCTGTGCTCAGGGTCCTCGGTCCTCAGTCCCATCATGCTTTGCTGCCAGTTGATCGTTGAGTTTCCGTCACCACTGTAGCCATGGCGGACAGGGGAGTGGAGTAAGTGGACGCCATGCTCTGTAACCCGGCCATCAGGCAGCGCCAGCTGAAGCACAACGCCTTCCTGACGTTCTGCACAACAGAAGACAATAAATGTCATGGCGTGTTGTTTAGAGGATGGATTTTGATTGACTGTCAGTGTTTCTATCATTCATCGTGATCCCAACAATATCGTTCACCACTGTCAGTGTTGTAGTTGTGGACTCTGCCGTCCACTTGAGTCAGAACGATTTTTAAAACAATATATTTATAGTTATCATTCTCAGTTCTCGGCCCCTTTGGAGGAAGGTCTGCTTCATGCTGACATAGTTTGCTTTGAAACCTGTTCTTATACCTTTAAAGTCACAAGGACAGACTGTTTTTATTCACATTTTCAGTTTGCACATAAATTAATAACCAGAGTGGAAATACTCTCTTTAACTAACTAAACACTCTTCCCCTGGAACCTCCACTATAATGCCTATACAACGCTTTCATTTGTAATCCTGAAAGATCTCAGTCGTGTCTGATTTGGCGACACACCGTGGTTACCATTATTACAATAGCAAACGTTCATTGAGCAGCTGGAGCTTCAGTTTCCGGAGCAGCCAGACAAACTAACATTGTTTTAATTGTTTTAATGAAGATCAAACACACTGCAGCAGGAAAAACCTCATTTTTGCCTCTAACCAGGTACCACTGATGCTATATGTGGTACAAAACATATAGTCTGCATTGTCTCTGTTAGATAAACAATAAAATAAAGTCAATCAGATAGAATTCCTTGTGCTAAGTAGGGAAACTCCACCACAACCAGTAAAAACTACTTCATAGAGAGATAATTACTGAATATAAATACACTGAACGGCTATTATAGAAAACTTTCATGTCTCTTCAGGCATATTTGAAGCCAAAAATGAACAAAATACCTCCAACTCTGACTGCTAAAGCTACAGATTTCAGATCAAACAGTTCTAACTCGTGCCTTGTTAAAGTTGGAGCTGTTTACACTTTCCCCGCCAAAGTAAAACTACCTTTTGTTTTCATTGTGTTTCAGCTTCCTCTTTGCTCTTTTCTTTTATCTGTGTTTATCATATCATGCTGATAAAGTCACCTCTGCTCCAATGTGTCGGGGTCAAAGGTCAAACTCACACTGTTGAGTCAATGTTTAAAGGTGCAATATAACAATTCACTAGATGTCAGCAAACAACTGTTTACTATGTAAGGACATGGTGGAGGAACGGCGTCCTGGGCGGAGAGTGAAGTCTCTCTGAGTCTGTTGTTATCTGAGCTTCTCTGTTCTTTGTTTTGATAGCTGGTCCATGTGCATGTTAGTGCACATGAGCGTGCATGTTAGTGCACATGAGCGTGCATGTTAGTGCACATGAGCGTGCATGTTAGTGCAGGTGCGTTTCCAAACTTTCTCATATTACAGCTAAACAGCTCACTAAAATATGTTTCTGAAGACATTTGAGACGAGAATCTTGATCCATATTTGATCAGCTCTGCATAGTTTGACAGTTTGATCTGAGTTTGTTCAGGTGACTCTTTCTTTTTTTATCCAACTTTATTAAGTAAACGATGTACATTTGTTTTGGTCTGAGACGCTGGTGCAACATCTAGTGGGGCTGAATGTCGTATATATTGGACCTTTAACAGCAGAGAGGTTGAGCTGACAGCTACGTTATAATGGTGACAGGATGTTAAAGCTGCAGTGCAGCACTTTTGTCGGTAATTACAAAAAACAACAGTCGAAACGTTCTTCTATCACAGACTCCACCGCTGCTGTTGCAGCTGTGAAACGGTGGATTAATTGTTTTGAGCATCACACGACCCCCGTGAAATGACTCGTTTCACTGTCAGAATTCGATCCATTCAGTCCGATAACATTTGGAAAATCTAGAAGAGCCACACGATTAAATTGTTTTATCCCCATTCGAGTTAGCAGAGAGCTAACCGGAGATGAGCCGGCTCGGCTGGTGGAAGTGTCTGGATGCTCCAGAGAGGGAAAGTCCTGCCCAACATGAGACTTATAAACTCTGCATACAGAGATGTTCCTGGTGATGATCGGCTTCATCAGCTTCATGTGAACTTGTTTGACTTGAATGTAACAGACGTTCATTTATATGTAAAGTTCTGCAGGTTTAATTAAAACATTGTTAAATTTGTTTCTCTTTATATTTTGCTGCTGGCTGCTATAGCTTTTATACATTATATTATATTATATTATATTATATTATATTATATTATATTATATTATATTATATTATATTATATTATATTATATGTATATAATATTTATTTGAACGTACTCACACTTCAGATATTTGCTGTTTTTTGTCTCCATGTTTTAAAGTTTTCTTGTCATTTTGATTGTATTTATTACGGCTGAAATAAGAAACACCGTAGTTGAATTAAATATTTTTAATTTTTAGTATAGAAACGTATTTATTTTTTTACATTATATATATTTATTTATTTTTTGTTTTTATTCATTTATTCTGTCCATATATAATTATTTAGTCATTTTTTGCACTTCATGTATTGCTGTTTATGTTTGTGTTTATATTTGTATCTATTGATTAATAAATGAATTTATTTATATCTTATTTCAACCACTATATATTTTTAAATCTATATTTATGTTTTTTTTAAATTATTTCATTATATATCTTGTTTTTATTATTCTATGAACTTTTATTGATTTATTTTCCTTTTATTTTTATTGATTTATTGATTTATTAATCATATGTCATCATGAGTTAACATGAACGCAACCACAACGTTGCAGTAACGTAACTCAAACACACAACACAACAAGCACGTCTCAGATATTTAATGTGACCCTATAAAGGGAATCCACCTCTTCAGGTCAAAGGTCATTTCTTCTTACCTTCCTATACTTCTTGTACTTCTTCTTCTTCTTCCTCTTTTTCTCCTCCTTCCTCTTCTTCCTCTCCTCCGGCGTCTCCTCTCTCTCCTCCTCCACCTCTTCGATCAGGGGTTCGTATTTATCCGGCAGGACGGAAAAATAAACTTCTTTGGAGGTTTTCTGTCGTGTTTTCCCCGCTGGCTGAGCGGCGTCCTCCCCCTCCTGCGCTCCCATCCCTCGCTTCTCTCCGTCTGCCGCTGTGGGTTTCTGACCTCCTTGTTTTCAGGCAGGAGGACCTTTGGAGTGAGGAGGAGTCAAACTTTATTAGTCGCCTGAAGCTCCTTTCAGACACAGGAAACTGTGAGCTTTGACATAAAACACACTAAAGGCAGGATTAGAAGAAGAATGTGGATTTGTTTTTTTGTTGCCTTGTTGAAGTTTTACCCCAAAGTTGTACTCACCTAAACCTCAAAGTTTGTGCAGCAGCTTGTGTTTTTTTCCTGCAGTTTGATTCTCTGCTGTTTGTTTTACAGAATAAACACAGAAACTTCACACTGAGTCAACATAAAAAACTAGAAAAACATCTAGAAAAAGTGGTCATGCTGATGAGGGAGTGAGACACGTACTGACAATTAACTTTATAAATATTAATATATGGTTTATGTGTTTTAAAGCAACAGTAGAAGCTCACTCCACTACATTTCAGAGGGAAATATTGTACTTTCTACTCCACTACATTTATTTGACAGCTTTAGTTACTTTTCAGATGAAGATTTGACACAATGGATAATATAACAAGCTTTTAAAATACAACACATTGTTAAAGATGAAACCAGTGGTTTCCAACCTTTTTGGCTTTTGACGTCTTACAAAAAGCAGTGTGTAGTCGGGGTCACATTTCACATGTCTATGAGTTGTTAACAGCTCCACCAAATAGTGATTTTTCCCTCTAAACTTCTCACATGCTTTCATTTCAATAAATGTTCAAATGATCCAATATTTCAGCAAAAATCAAAGATTAGAGGAAAAGTCCAAAAACTGAAAACAGATTTGTGTATCAGAACTTTGTTTTTTCTTCTTTCCTCTCCCATTAATCATCTCACCACCCCTCAGATTTATCTGCTGACCCTTTGGAGGGGCCCGACCCCTAGGTTGGGAACCACTGGACTAAACTAGCTAACTGTATATAAAGTAGTGTAAACTAGCTCCACCTCCAGCAGCTACAACAGTAACATGCTGCTCTAACACTGATGCTTCACTATTAATAATCTAATGATGTCATATATAATAATATATCAGTCAGAGGGACCAAACCACTACTTTTACTGCAATACTTTAACTACATCAAGCTCATAATACTTATGTACTTTTACTGCAATACTTTAACTACATCAAGCTCATAATACTTATGTACTTTTACTGCAATACTTTAACTACATCAAGCTCATAATATTTATGTACTTTTACTGCAATACTTTAACTACATCAAGCTCATAATACTTATGTACTTTTACTGCAATACTTTAACTACATCAAGCTCATAATACTTATGTACTTTTACTGCAATACTTTAACTACATCAAGCTCATAATACTTATGTACTTTTACTGCAATACTTTAACTACATCAAGCTCATAATACTTATGTACTTTTACTGCAATACTTTAACTACATCAAGCTCATAATACTTATGTACTTTTACTGCAATACTTTAACTACATCAAACTCATAATACTTATGTACTTTTACTGCAATACTTTAACTACATCAAGCTCATAATACTTTTGTACTTTTACTGTAGGAATGCAGGATTTTTACTTGTAATGGAGTAATTTTACATTGTTGTATTGGTACTTTTACTGCAGTAAAGGATCTGAGTACTTGTTTCACCACTTGATATTGATCTTGTGGAGTCAGGATGTGGTTAGCCTAGCTTAGCATAAAGACTGGAAACAGGAGGAAACTGCTAGCTTGTCCAGAGTTTAAAAACACACCTCTAAAGCGCGCTAATTAGCATGTTGTATCTTGTTTGTTTAATCTGTAAACAAACAGAAATGCAACAAGACCAGATGCTAACATGTTGATGTTAGTTTAGTGTCTAATGTTTGCTAATTAACCACAAAGTACAGCTGAGGCTGATGATGTCATTAGTTTTGCAGGTATTTGTTCATAAACTAAATTATTAGTCAAATGAAATGTTGACCAGATGATGGCAGTAGATGAAAAGTCAGGAAACCACCAAAGTGACAATTCAAGGGGAACATGAATGTGTGAACCAAATCTCACAGCAATCCATCCAATAGTTGCTGAGAAAATTCACTCAGAACAGCAAATGTCAACCTCATGGTGGCGCTAGAGGCAATGTCAGAGGATCACCAAAGTCACGATTATACATCATCCAAGAACCATAAATGTTTCTAACAAATTTTGAGCCAATCCATCAAGTAGATGCTGAGATATTTCAGTCTGGATCTCTTTATATTTTAAAAATACAACATATCAGACTTTGTCGGGGACAAACAATAAAGTCTTGGACCTATTTCAATCGTTGTCTCTGCTGTTTTTACTGTCAGTCAACCACTGAATTCCCCCTGAAACCACAAACTGTTTTTTACATTTCTGTTTGCTTACAGACTAAACAAACAAGATACAACATGTTAGTTAGCGAGCTTTAGAGGTGTTGCTAGGTGTATTTACAACTTTACACAGAGCCAGAATAACAGTTTCCACCTGTTTCCAGTCCTTATGCTAAGAGAAGAAGCTTATTTTGTAAAATAAAGTACTATTCCTTTGAAATTTGAAGTTAGTAATGCATGTAATGCTTTTGTTTCAGCTATAAATATGATGCAGAATTGTACTAAATTATAAATATCGCTGTTCTTAGGACATATGTTTAAAATTAGCAAGAAATTATATATTAAAATGAAAAAATATTAAACATAATGTAATAAATAAAGATTTTAAATGACACTATATGACCAAAAGTATATGGACAGGGGGTTGTTATTGTCCTGTTTTTCCTGATTTTTAGGTTGCTATAGCAGCAGATTAATACCTGTGGTTTTGTATTTTACATGTTTAACTAACACAACTGCAGTGTTTAACTGCCAACATACTTTCAGACATGTAGTTGAAGTCATTTATTAGACGATAATTCCTCTGAAGTTGACAGCAGTGATGAGAGTGACTAAATATTAATGTAAACAGCTGCAGTCAGACAGAAAAAGCCCGAGGCGTCTCATGTTTGCTTTTCTTCTCTGTCTTTGTCTTTTTTTTTTTTATCCAGGCAGTAATAAGTTGAAATCTGTTCAGCAGTACCCAGAGGGAGAATAGAAAGTAAGAAAGACAAAGAGGACTAAAGAAAAACAATATCCCAACATACCGGAGCTGAAAACTGAACCAAACTGAAGTCCAGAGCTCAGAGAAAACACATCAGATGTGATGGTTGCAACATAAACACATCATTGTTTCACTTGTGTGATCATAATTGAAAACATAGAAAATAGAAACAGACTTCAGACAGACAGAAATGTATTGCTTTAATGTTCAGAGCGTCTAATTTTTTTATCAAAACAACAGCATCTATTACATTATTAAGAAAGAAAACTGGAAATAAATAGATAATATATGAGTATATTAAACAATAAAACATTATCTGAGTGAGGAGTCAAGAGGATTTAAACAATAAACCTGGAGGTGAACTTCATAACAGTTGCAGTTTAAGCCTTAATAACAAAATCTATATCTGTGTCTGTTTGTGTGTGTGTGTGTGTGTGCGTGTGTGTGTGTGTGTGTGTGCGTGTGTGTGTGTGTGTGTGTGTGTGTGTGTAGTGTGTAGCTCCAGCGGTTGACAGTCTGGTCGTTTGTGATGCACCATGAGATCCTCACGACCTTTGACCCTGCAGAAACACAGAGATGAAAAGACAGAGTGAGAAAGGAGAGGTGACTTTATGAAACAAACACCATAATACACCGGGGGCCGGTCTCACAAAGCAGGATTAGATATCTAGCCAGCTAACTTTGGGGATAATCCTGGATTTTCTGTCTCATAAAGATACTTTGAGTTCATACAGAGTTCAGTTGCTATAGTAACAAATGCTCTAAGTTAACCAGAGCACAGAGCGACGTCCTCACGCACCAGAGCAACGTCCTCACGCACCAGAGCGACGTCCTCACACACCAGAGCTACGTCCTCACACACCAGAGTGACGTCCTCACGCACCAGAGCGACGTCCTCACGCACCAGAGAGACGTCCTCACACACCAGAGTGACGTCCTCACACACCAGAGCGATGTCCTCACTCACCAGAGCGACGTCCTCACTCACCAGAGCACAGAGCGACGTCCTCACACACCAGAGAGATGTCTTCACACACCAGAGCACAGAGCGACGTCCTCACACACTAGAGAGACGTCTTCACACACCAGAGCGATGTCCTCACTCACCAGAGCGACGTCCTCACTCACCAGAGCGATGTCCTCACTCACCAGAGCGACGTCCTCACTCACCAGAGCACAGAGCGACGTCCTCACACACCAGAGAGATGTCCTCACTCACCAGAGAGACGTCCTCACTCACCAGAGAGACGTCCTCACTCACCAGAGCACAGAGCGACGTCCTCACACACTAGAGAGACGTCTTCACACACCAGAGTGATGTCCTCACTCACCAGAGCGACGTCCTCACACACCAGAGCACAGAGCGACGTCCTCACACACCAGAGAGATGTCTTCACACACCAGAGCACAGAGCGACGTCCTCACACACTAGAGAGACGTCTTCACACACCAGAGCGACGTCCTCACACACCAGAGAGATGTCTTCACACACCAGAGCACAGAGCGATGTCCTCACTCACCAGAGCAACGTCTTCACACACCAGAGACGTCCTCACACACCAGAGACGTCCTCACACACCAGAGCGACGTCCTCACACACCAGAGACGTCCTCACACACCAGAGACGTCCTCACACACCAGAGACGTCCTCACACACCAGAGCGACGTCCTCACACACCAGAGACGTCCTCACTCACCAGAGCGACGTCCTCACACACCAGAGACGTCCTCACACACCAGAGACGTCCTCACACACCAGAGACGTCCTCACACACCAGAGACGTCCTCACACACCAGAGCGACGTCCTCACACACCAGAGCGACGTCCTCACACACCAGAGACGTCCTCACACACCAGAGACGTCCTCACACACCAGAGACGTCCTCACACACCAGAGACGTCCTCACACACCAGAGACGTCCTCACACACCAGAGCGACGTCCTCACACACCAGAGCGACGTCCTCACACACCAGAGCGACGTCCTCACACACCAGAGACGTCCTCACTCACCAGAGACGTCCTCACTCACCAGAGCGACATCATGAAAAACCAGAACACATTACAACGTAGTAAAAACCAGAGTCACTGTAAACTAAAGTAAATCCAGCTGAGCCACACTTGAACCGTTTTATTCAGTTCAACTGTTCTGACAAAAATCAAAAACTAAAACTAAAGTCGACTAACAGGAAACTAAAGTGGATCAAACTGATCGAAATCTTAATGATCTACAAAATAATGCTGATAAAAAAAAAAAAACAACTATAAAGTCAATCATATCGATCTAAATGACGCTGACGGAAAATTAAAGTTGACTCACTGAGGTCTGACCGCGAACACACACACACACACACACACGTACACACTCTGTTAAGTCACAGTTTGTTCTGAAACATGACAGCACTGACAGGAAGTGTGTGTTTCGGTGCGTGTGTTTTGTGTTTCGGTGTGTGTGTGTGTGTGCGTGGAGTGATAACAGGAATTTGGTTTCAGTGGTTTTTATTCATTCAGCCTTTAGTTTCATTTGCATTCACACTGAGTGAAGTTACTGACCTAAAACCTCGAGCCAACTGACGCAGACTCTCTGCACTTTACTGACTTATTGCTCTGTTTGACTGCAGCGTAACAAACAACTTTTAAAAAACTAAGACCAAAGAGTTTTATAAAGACTCCATGAAGCACTTTACACTTTATTTAAAAAACACAGAAAGGCCTTGATGTGATCTTTACAAAACGTGAGACAAAACTAAACAGTCAGCTGGATAACTGAACAACAGGTTTATGTTCTAGCCATCAGTTTTAATTCTTTCAACTTTAGAAATCCTAAATACTACAATACCCATGAGCCTCAGCTGCTGTGGCTGCAGAAGAAGCCAGAACATGAACTCATCAGCGTTCTTTTTTATCAGTTTCCTGTGCAGTTATCTTTAGCTTCAGATCAATTTTAAGCTCTTTGATTGGATGTTTCTCGCTGAAATGCACCTTGGGAGTCGTAGTCCTTCAGTTTTTATATCCACAAGTTTTTTGACTTTTTATCAGAGAACCAAATACTGTATATGTGTACTTTACTTGAGTATTTCCATGTGATGCTACTTTATACTTTCACTACATTTATTTGACAGCTTTAGAGACTTTAGTAACTTTGCAGATCCAGATTATTGATACAAAATACAATCATCAAACAAACTGTGATGTATTATTATTGATTAAGCTGTCCAGCTGTATAGAGCTGCAACAATTAGTCGATTAATCAATTACTGATTGACAGAAAATTAATTGGCAAACATTTTGATAAACAATTAATAGTTTCGGTCATTTTTCAAGTAAAACTTTTTGGTTCCAGTTTTGAAAATGTGAGCATGTGCAGGACAGATGAACTGATAATGAGAATGAAAGTTAGTTGCAGCCCTACAGCCGTATATAAAAAGCAGCTCTGCCTTTACTAGCTGCAACATTACAGTGATGATTACACATTTATGCATTGTAATCCAATAATATAGTATAAATGTAACAACATGGCCTTTCCTCTGGTGCCTCCTGCAGGATAAACTTTAGGATGAGGATCTAAAAAATCTCATTTTTATCATCTAGTTTTGCTCCTGTTTGACATTTGTGAAAACAGTGTTTCTTACTTTTTTGTTGGGTAGAGCGACAGTCAGCCCGGCCGGTGTCCTCGAACTCAGACTCAGCTTCTTCTTCCACAGATAATAAAACTCCACACACTGAGAGACGGACTTGGTCTGAACCTGAACACACAACAAACAACAACAAAGAAAGTCTAACGGACTCAGCTCATGTTTGATGATCTGCTGGACAAACAGAAGTTTAAAACTCACGGCTTTCTGGACGCTGCTGAAGTCTTTCTGATGAAGCTGCAGAGATTTAACCATCAGCTTCCTCTCTGCTTCGCTCCACATGACACCAGCTGGTTCAGCAAGGTGGGTTGATGATTAATTTATTGGAAATTTATTCTCATAACTTTCTGGCATTGTTAAAAACAACTCTGATTTCCTACAATTGTTTATTTTATATATGTGGATGAAGAAGCAGCAGCTGACCTGAGTGGCTGTTGTCGGAGGTTTCGGGAGTCGACAGCAGCTTCTCCACTGAAACCTGGAAGACAGAAAACAGCAGAAACTAAATCAGACAAACAGGAAGCACAAACACTCTATGGCCAAAAACAAAAAGCCTACATCATATTCTTTTGTCAAGAATGCTTTCCTCAAGTATTTAATTTACTTGTTATGTGGTGAAAACAGCTTCTAACCGTAAATTGAATTGTCCTCTAGTGGTTTTATTATACTCTATTATTAAAATTATATCAAAGGATACACAGAATTACCAAGAAAACTTTGAACAGTTACACATTCTGGGAAATAACCTCATCATCTTCTGTCTGTGCTCAGTACAGAGGTGGAGTCAGGATGTGGTTGACTTATCTTCGACTGGATTTGTGGTTATTTTAAGCAATTTTTAAATAGAGATCTGATCAAGGCAAGCAAAGTTTATTTATATAGCTCTTTCCACAGACACCAGTCACAAAGTGATGCAAACAAATGTAATAATAAGAAGGCATGGCTGCTTTTTGGGGCCCCTATTAACCCCAGTATACATGGTGGTGCACTACAGCTGAAATTATAGTTGCTTAATCAATTACTTTTAAATGCATTTTTGCACAAATGGACTTCACTGCTGCTAATTTATTATGTGAACTTTACATTAAGTGCACAACTATTATATATACTGTACAGATATATGTAAAAAGTCTTCACTGCTCTTTGAATTTGTCATGTTTTGTTGTCTTAAAACATTGAATCAAAAGGGATTTTTACCAGGAAGTCTCCTCTGGCCTCTGATAGGATGTGGAGGGCGTGCTCTGGGCTGGCCCCGCCCCCTGGCACCACGCTGGAGCGAGACATCGACAGGAGAGCTTCCACTGGACGAACAATGTGTCAATCATTAAGTAATCAATGATATAGTGATAATGATAATAATAATAATAATAATTGTGTCTTTCTGTGTGTGCCTACCTCTCTGTTGATTGGCAGGACGCTCCAGTACATCCCACGGCGTCCACAGCAGCAGTGCATCGTGGGAGTCAGAGGGGGCATATTTTCTGTCCTGAAGGGGCGGGATCTCAGCCTGGTAGCCCCGTCCCATATTGATCCGTCTGTGATTGACAGCTCAGGCTTAACAGGTGATCAGAGAGTGACATCATCGCAAAAAAAAAAAAAAAAAAAGAAGAATATGACTTTACTTACGGCTTATTGATTCCTGTCGTTAGTGTTCCAGGAGGAGAAGGAGGGGCTGTCTCCATGGAAACAAGGTCACTGAGTCCATCTGCCAATCAGAAACACAAACATCAATTCCATTATCCAATCAGGTTTAAGGTGTTTAGAGTTAGTGTTGGTTATTAAAGAATATGATTCATGAACATCACATTATTTTTTTGCATAAATTTGTTGTAAAAAATTTTTTTTTTTTTTTTTTAAAAACTTGAAAATTCTTCATTCTTAAACATTTTTTGAACTAAGAAAACTGAAGGATGATTTTGTAACCACAAGTTAAAATCATAAATCATATATGAATGTTTGATGAATGAGACCCACCAGCCAACACATACACATGTACTGATATATCAAAAATATGCTAAACTTTTAAGATTACATCAGCCCAGTCAGGCTCTATTATCATTTATTTAATTCATTAATTCAAAGATAAATTACAAAATAGATAAATAAGTTTGCATTTAAATGTTCCAATTCATCAAAAAACATTTATTAAACAGCAAAAATGCTGATAATTGATTAAATCTGGCAGTGACAGTAATTACAAAAACAGTGTTGACACATGCTAACATCATAGGCTCCGCCGTAGCCCACTCCGCTACTGTTGCAGCTGTAAAATGTTTAAAATGTGTAAAAAAAAAAAAATTCACACAACCCCCACGAAATGACTCGTTCCACTATCAGAATTTGATCCATTCTGTCTGATAACATTTGGAAAGTCTAGAAGAGCCACGTGATTAAATTACTGTATCCTCATTCAAGTTAGCGGAGAGCTAACCGAAAGTTAGCCGCTCGCCTGGAGGAATTCTGCATTCATGCATTCACCGGCCAGCGCGGGAATGTTAAACCCGACACTGGATTCAAACTCTGTATACTGTGAAATACAGAGATTATAGATGATAGGCTTAATCAGCTCTGTGTGAACTCGTTTGGCTTGAATGTAACGGATGTTCATTTATATGTAAAAGTTGTGCACTGTAGGTTTAATTTAGAAAATAATTTGTGGTATTTTGCGCCACCCTCAGGACAAACTTTACATTTTTTCAACAATGGGTAAGGCTGTAAGAATAGCTAATTCATCAGGATGTAGTTTGTCTGTTAAACTCTTTTTTTATCTCGGGGTGTGGGACTCTTGGCCTGTTTTATTTAACAATGAATGATGAATCGACTTACTGTGCGAGTTGTGGAGCTGCACAGTCTGCGCTCTCTGCTGCCTCCTGGTGGTGAGGGAGCAGTACAGCCCCGGCCCCGCCCTGAGAGGACACAGCATGGGAGGAGGAGTGTAGTGACCTCTGCCACCATCACCCCTGGCAACCACTCCGTTACCACTGACAACTCCTCCACTGTCATCACCACCACCACTAGCGACTTTCCCACCGCCCCTAGCAACCGTTTCCTCTTCTTCCTTGGCAGTGTCGAGACGCATCAGGCTGCAATAGAGCACAGCGCCTCCGGTGGCTGAAGACTGGCGAGTGCATCTCCTCTGTTGTCCACTCCTACACACCTTGGACATGTCTTTGGATTGGACAGGCACAGAGACGGGTATCACCATGGAAACAGAGGGTTGGACAGGTGGGGAGGAGTTGTTGCCCTGGAGAGAGAGAGGTGGAGAAATGAAACACAAATGAGGTCACTTTGCAATGCAGCTGTATGAAGTTTAAACAACAGGATGTTGTTTAAAGTACACTGAGAAGACTTTTGATACATTGATATTATGAGGACTCATGCACCATTTTTGGACAAGCTGGTACCCACAAGGTTAACCACTAAACTTGGTTTTTGGTTAGGGTAAAAGTTGAGGTTATGTATGTTGTAATTCTCAGTGGTGGAAAGTACCTTTTTGTCTTTTGACATCTTACAAAAAGCAGTGTGTAGTCGGGGTCACATTTCACATGTCTATGAGTTGTTAACAGCTCCACCAAATAGTGATTTTTCCCTCTAAACTTCTCACATGCTTTCATTTCAATAAATGTTCAAATGATCCAATATTTCAGCAAAAATCAAAGATTAGAGAAAAAGTCCAAAAACTGAAAACAGATTTGTGTATCAGAACTTTGTTTTTTCTTCTTTCCTCTCCCATTAATCATCTCACCACCCCTCAGATTTATCTGCTGACCCTTTGGAGGGGCCCGACCCCTAGGTTGGGAACCACTGGACTAAACTAGCTAACTGTATATATAGTAGTGTAAACTAGCTCCACCTCCAGCAGCTACAACAGTAACATGCTGCTCTAACACTGATGCTTCACTATTAATAATCTAATGATGTCATATATAATAATATATCAGTCAGAGGGACCAAACCACTACTTTTACTGCAATACTTTAACTACATCAAGCTCATAATACTTATGTACTTTTACTGCAATACTTTAACTACATCAAGCTCATAATACTTATGTACTTTTACTGCAATACTTTAACTACATCAAGCTCATAATACTTATGTACTTCTACTGTAGGAGGATTTTTAATGCAGGACTTTTACTTGTAATGGAGTATTTTTACATTGTTGTACTGGTACTTTTACTGCAGTAAAGGATATGAATCTTTCTTCCACCACTGGTAATTCTGGTTTAAGTTAATTCAAAGTCATTCTATGTGATAAAAAGTTAATTTTGTGTGTGTTTGAACCTTGTTCAACCATGTAGCTGATCTGAAGCCGCTGTGGGAACGCATGTGACCGTTCAACGCTGGCAAACTCCTGAAGTCACGTTTACACACTGTACACATCAGCCTGTAACAAACACACAGTGTACATTTTAAAAAGTAAAGCAAAATGTTGAGGATGTGAAACATTTAATACGTTTTACAATTTGTAATACTGTAAAATTATACTGCACATGCAAAGAGGCAAACATACAAAACTTTTATACATCATCATCATGATCATCTTCATCAAAATTACCTGGAGTCTGGAGCCTTCGTGAGGTTTTCATGTTGAGGCTGTTTGATCTGAAAACAAACATTCATTTAGGAAATGTAGATCAATTCCAACAATAACATTTATGTATAATAAATAAGGTCAACAATGAAAATATGATGTAAACTTATCTATTAAAATATTTACTTACTTACTTTATGCACTTATGTAAGTGCCCACTTAAATGCATTATTTAATTATTTATTTGCACACTTATTTATGCACTTACTTACATATTTATTTATTTTAAAGTTTTAAAAAATAAGTGTGAAATTAACTTTTTTCACTTATTTACATAATTATTCACACATTTTTAATGCACAAAGTAACGTGTGCCTTTATTTCCAAGATTGTTTATGTACTTGCTCATTTGCGCACTTACTTTTTAATTAATACTTATTTACTCATTTATACATATATTTACTGTATTTACACACTAATTTAAGTACTAACTTATTTACTCACATGTTTATTTATTTATGCCTTTATTCATTTATGAATTTATTTATTACTTTCTTATTTATGTTCTTATTGATGCACTTACTTGCATACTTACTTATATATACACTATTATTGTTTATATACTATTTGTTTGTTTTAAAAGCACGTACTAACATATTTATGCATTAATTGACTTATTTACACAGTTTCTTGAATATTTACCTATTAACAAACATATTTACTCACTTGTCCATTTGCTTATTTTTAGAACTAACTTGATTACATTTGAGATAATAACTGTTAGCAATTAAAAAGTGAGATAACACACCCAGTTCCAGGTCAAGTCTGGTTGACTATCTCCACCTCCTCCTCTTCCTCTTCCTCTTCCTCTTCCTCGTTTCCTTCCTCCTCCTGACTCTTCCCTCCAGCTCAGCCCAGCAGTGAGGCTTGGAGGCTGGGCAGCACTGCCGACATCCTGGCCGCTTCCCTGTGGAGGGAAACAGCTGTCTAGGCTACTGGCAGCATCAGGGAGGCCCGACTGGTTATGGATTGGCTCAGTTTGGCTCAGGACAACGTGTTGGCTCAGTTGGTGCTGGCTGGGGTCAGAGGTCACAGCATAGCTGTCAGACTCATGCAGACAGCAACTAATGGTTTTATCTCTGTTCAGCTGTGTGGATGTCTGTGTTTGAAACCCTAGTCTCTCTGTCCTGGGATGCATTTGAGGACCAGGACTGGAGATGGCAGGGGTCTGAGGGTAATGAGGACTTGGACCAGGGGTAGAGGGGCTACAGAAGGGCTGGGTGGCATTACTGTCATGGTAACTGTAGGGGACAAACTGGTTGCTGGAGAAGTCCTCTGCAGACAATGACCTGAACTCCACGGAACTCCGTCTCCCCAGGGGCACTCCTCCAGACAAGGATCCCAGTGGAGAGCACTGCAGCTGGGAGAGAGCTGGCTCCAGAGACCCCCAGGTGTCCGCATCTGGACCAGGTGAGTTGCTCTGTCCGTACACATTGCTAGAAACGAGTGTTTGAGTCTCGTAGGGCAGTGTGTTTATGTTCTCCAACTTGGGTCTGTGGTGAGTTAGATCAGTATTGAACTGGTTCTGGTTCTGGTTCTGGGGATGGAAATCCAAGTATGATGTATCCTGGCTCTGTTTAAATCAAAGACAAATGGATTACAGTCAGTGGTGGAAGAAGTATTCAGATACTTCAGTAAAAGTACCAATATAGCAATATAAAAATACTCCATTACAAGTAAAAGTCCTGCATGAAAAATCCTACTTCAGTAAAAGTATATAAGTAGGGGTCGGGCCCCTCCAAAGGGTCAGCAGATAAATCTGAGGGGTGGTGAGATGATTAATGGGAGAGGAAAGAAGAAAAAACAAAGTTCTGATACACAAATCTGTTTTCAGCATTTGGACTTTTTTTCTAATCTTTGATTTTTGCTGAAATATTGGATCATTTGAACATTTATTGAAATGAAAGCATGTGAGAAGTTTAAAGGGAAAAATCACTATTTGGTGGAGCTGTTAACAACTCATAGACATGTGAAATGTGACCCCGACTACACACTGCTTTTTGTAAGACGTCAAAAGCCAAAAAGGTTGGAAACCACTGGTTTCATCTTTAACAATGTGTTGTATTTTAAAAGCTTGTTATATTATCCATTGTGTCAAATCTTCATCTAGAACGTAACTAAAGCTGTCAAATAAATGTAGTGGAGTAGAAAGTACAATATTTCCCTCTGAGTGGAAGTATAAAGTTATATAAAGTTTTTGTTTGAATATAACAGATTGGAGTAAATAACTGACTTACCTGGTGGGAGAAACTGTAGTTGTTGAGCAGGTAGGAAAGATCAGATGGTGGTTCAGATCCGCTCCAGTTTGAATGATCTAAATCTGCATCATGATTGTGGCTGGAAAGGAGGTGGTGAGGGGAGGTCACCTGGGGCTGACAGAGGTGAGGGGAGGTCACCTGGGGCTGATGGAGGTGAGGGGAGGTCACCTGGGGCTGATGGAGGTGAGGGGAGGTTACCTGGGGTTGACAGAGGTGGGGGGAGGTTACCTGGGGTTGACAGAGGTGGGGGGAGGTTACCTGGGGTTGATGGAGGTGGGGGGAGGTCACCTGGGGCTGAAAGTGGTGAGGGGAGGACTCCTGGGACTGGGGTACAAGGTAAGGGGAGGTTACCTGGGCATGAGGAAGGGAAGGAGAAGTGACCTGGTGCTGATGGTGGTGGTGAGGTGAGCTTACAAGGGGATGTTGAAGGTGAGGGGAGGTCACCTGGGGATAGGCAAGGTGAGGGGAGGTTACCTGGGGATAGGCAAGGTGAGGGGAGGTTACCTGGTGCTGATGGTGGTGGTGGGGTGAGGTTACAAGGGTATGTTGAAGGTGAGGGGAGGTCACCTGGGGATGTTGAAGGTGAGGGGAGGTCACCTGGGTATGTTGAAGGTGAGGGGAGGTCACCTGGGGATGTTGAAGGTGAGGGGAGGTCACCTGGGGATGTTGAAGATGAGGGGAGGTCACCTGGGGATGTTGAAGGTGAGGGGAGGTCACCTGGGGATGTTGAAGGTGAGGGGAGGATACCTGGGGATAAGGGAGGTGATGTGAGTTCACCTGGGCAAAAGGAAGTGTACATATAAATAATAAAGTACATGAGTGAGTAAGTGTGTAAACTAGTAAGTACATAAGTAAGCACGTTAAAAGGTACATAAGTGTGTAAATAAGTACTTAAGTAATTACATTGGTATATCTGTAAGTAAGTATGTAAATTGGTCTATAAATAAGTACGTGAATATATGTGATTAAATAATTACATGTGCCAGTGGATAAATAAATCAACAAGTGAGTGCTTCAGTAAGTAAGTGTGAAAAGTACATCAATAAGTAGACAAGTGCATAAAAAAGTAAAAGCGCAGATAAGTAAATATACATAAATATGTGATTATGGGGCTTAAATACTGAAGTGTGTAAATGAGGAGGAGTGCATCAATAAATAGTTGTTAAAATGCATAAATGCATAAATAAGTAAGTAATTAAAAGGTGAGTGCCTAAATACTTAAGTGCATAAATAAGTATACATAAGGACATAAGGAAGTGCATAAATAAGCGCAGAAAGTAAATACAGTGAATAAATAAGTAAAAAAAGCAGTCTACTAAAAAGGCAATAGCTTAAATAAGTTAGTGACTGGATAAGTGCACAAGTAAGTGTGAAAATAAGTACAATAACACTTGAGTGCATAAATAAATAAGTGTAAAAAAGTACATAGTAAGTACCTTGTCATGAGGAAGGTTGCCATGATTCCTGAGTGACGAGGGGGAGAAGACTGGAGGAGGTGAGGGACTGAAAGGAGATGACTGTGAAACAGAGGAGTGATGGATGATGGGGGGAGGACAGGAAGTGGAGAATGTCCACAAGTCAGACATGATGTCAGACACACACACACCTGCTAACATTCAATGTGTGTGTGATTATGTGCATAATTATATGTGTATGTGGCAGATTGTGTGTTATCTTCACGACGCCTTCACATGGATCTGATGAAGCTCTGCAAAATGACACAAATAAAGTCTGATTAACTTTGAGGTGATCTGGTATGAGAAAATAATGGACAAGGTGGAGTCCATTATTGTCTCTATGTGGACACCTGTGAGTCATTGTTGTCTCTATGTGGACACCTGTGAGTCATTGTTGTCTCTATGTGGACACCTGTGAGTCGTTGTTGTCTCTACATGAACACCTGTGAGTCGTTATTGTCTCTATGTGGACACCTGTGAGTCATTGTTGTCTCTACATGAACACCTGTGAGTCGTTATTGTCTCTATGTGGACACCTGTGAGTCGTTATTGTCTCTATGTGGACACCTGTGAGTCATTGTTGTCTCTATGTGGACACCTGTGAGTCGTTACTGTCTCTATGTGGACACCTGTGAGTCGTTATTGTCTCTATGTGGACACCTGTGAGTCGTTATTTTTCTCTATGTGGACACCTGTGAGTCGTTATTGTCTCTATGTGGACACCTGTGAGTCATTACTGTCTCTATGTGGACACCTGTGAGTCGTTATTGTCTCTATGTGGACACCTGTGAGTCATTACTGTCTCTATGTGGACACCTGTGAGTCGTTATTGTCTCTATGTTGACACCTGTGAGTCATTACTGTCTCTACATGAACACCTGTGAGTCGTTATTGTCTCTATGTGGACACCTGTGAGTCGTTATTGTCTCTATGTGGACACCTGTGAGTCATTACTGTCTCTACATGAACACCTGTGAGTCGTTATTGTCTCTTTGTGGACACCTGTGAGTCGTTACTGTCTCTATGTGGACACCTGTGAGTCGTTATTGTCTCTATGTGGACACCTGTGAGTCGTTATTGTCTCTATGTGGACACCTGTGAGTTGTTATTGTCTCTATATAGACACCTCTAAGTCGCTATTGTCTCTATATAGACACCTCTAAGTTGTTATTGTCTCTATATGGACACTTGTGAGTCGTTATTGTCTCTATATAGACACCTCTAAGTCGCTATTGTCTCTATATAGACACCTCTAAGTTGTTATTGTCTCAACGTGGACACTTGTGAGTCGTTATTGTCTCTATATAGACACCTCTAAGTTGTTATTGTCTCTATATAGACACTTGTGAGTCGTTATTGTCTCTATATAGACACCTCTAAGTTGTTATTGTCTCCATATAGACACCTCTAAGTTGTTATTGTCTCTACATGGACACTTGTGAGTCGTTATTGTCTCTATATAGACACCTCTAAGTCGTTATTGTCTCTATATAGACACCTCTAAGTTGTTATTGTCTCTACATGGACACCTGTGAGTCATTATTGTCTTAACATGGATGCCTGTGAGTCATCTTTGTCTCTATGTGGACACCTGGAAGTCACTATTTTCTCCAGCTTCTCTAGTTTACTGACAGCATTTAAATTTTCTGAAACATGACAGTGTTTAAACTGGTGTTATTAAATTTCAGCGTTTAGTGAAATGTTTAAGTCAACATGTAACAGTTTGTCTTTTGTAACTGACGACATACAGACCGCACAGCAGCTGTGCGTGCCTATATGACTAAGTGTGAATGTGAGATAACGAGACACTTCTAAGAATTCGCGCCCAGAGACGATTAAAATGCACCTTCTCTTAAAGTGACACCCTCTTGTTCTAGATGTGAAAACTGACTTTCACATGAAAACTAATACCGATCTGAGTTGTTAGTATTTTGTTGTTCATAAACAGCTAACAGGCAGAACTTCACAGACATTTCTGATTTTTTTAAAATTTGTTTTTAAATTTGATGTGGAACTGTGGTCACATTTGGGTCATTTCCTCTTCAATCTGTCAGCAGCATAGAGATATTTGAAATGAAATGTATAAATCACAGACTATATAACAGATTTATAGTGTTGCATCTGACAAATGAAAGATGTAAAGAGGGATAAAAAACAAGCAGAGTGTCATAGTACTGATCTTACATTTAGCTTAACATTTAAAATCTGAAGGAAAATAACCTCTCACCTGAAACATCATCGACTCCGACTGACTGACTCTGTGAGTGTGTGTGAGTGTGAGTGTGAGTGTGAGTGTGTTGTCAGGATGTGGTCACATGTTCTTCCTCTCTCTGGTCGTCTCTTTAGACACTCTGCTTCTTCCTCATCTCATGACGATGTCAGACACTGAGGAGACAGAAGAGCTTAAAAAAACTAACAATCAAAAATGACTAAAAATATTTATATAATAAAATTAGTTTTAATCAGTGAATTCTATTCTTTATATGATGTTATCAGTATGGATATATGTTCAGAATTAAAACAGAAATTAAGTTTTCTCTTGTTATATGATCATCCAAAACCTCCAAAAAACTATTTTTTAAGTTGCTGTTTTTCCATTATGTTTCCCAAAACTCAAGAAAATGTATTAATTCAAAATTTGCTAAATAACTGATGAGATCTTTGGAATTTAACTAATTAATGGGCTCCTACTTTAAAAAAAAAAGACTAACAAGCGTTTTATTGTTTTCTCTAGAATTCATGTATCCTATTCTACATTCTCATTTATTTTTTATTTCATTATTTTATACCCAGACAAAGATCTGTCATGTTGGGCGGCTGTGGCTCAGGAGGTAGTGGTTCAATCTCTGGCCATCAGTGTGTGTGTGTGTGTGTGTGTGACAGAGAGAGAGAGAGAGAGAGAGAGAGAGAGAGAGAGAGAGAGAGAGAGAGAGAGAGAGAGAGAGAGAGAATGGGGGAGTGAGCAATAGCAACAGCATGGCAGCCATCAGTCTATGAATGTGTGTGAATGGGTGAATGTTGCATGTAGTGTAAAGGGCTTTGAGTGGTCGGTAGACTAGAAAAGTGCTTTATAAATGCATTAGATTAATGTCCAATCCGTCATCACTCTGCGCCTCTTTACTGTAGATCATGTAGATTGATTTTGGTTGAGGGTCGGAACATTTCTCCGGCAGATCGCAGCGCTGCACGGCGACTTTACAGTTAGGGACCGAGGTCAGAGCCAAGTGTCAAGGTACAAACAATCAAAATGGAAAAGCTTTTCTTGCTATTTTAAGCTTCACAATAAAGGCACTGTGCTGTTCAACATGTAATCGAGAATGCACTAAATGTACATACATAATAATAAAATAGCAGTTTAACCTTTGGTGTAATTTGGTGTAGAATCGTACATACATACATCACATTTAACAACAAACTAACTGATCATACAGAGATAACAGAGAGAAATAAAGACTAAATAGAAATAAAACACTACATGTATATACTGTATTTAACGAAAACGTTTTCATAACCGTCTTTCCTTTAACATATACAGACACACAATAATCGGCCTGATTAAAGAACGTAAACTCCTCCACAGGTCGTTGAAATTTATTTGGTAATTTGTTGTTTGTGGCTGTCGCCGCCTTTGTTTTGAAGGCCGAGGGCGGAAGTTGTTTGTCGTTTGTCTCTTCTGACGTCACCGGCTCGGTTCTTCTTCGGTTCAGGTCAGAATGAGAGAAACCGTCTTCAGCTCTATTTTCATACATTCTGTCAAACTGTTTTGTTAACGACTGTTTGTTTAAATTGAAATAATTAAAGTTTCGGTTTGTCTTTTAATGGCGCGAAGAGAATTTACAGCGAAGCTAATGCTAAAGCTAACTACAGGCTCTTCCGGTGTAGTTTACTGTAGGATGGGTCAGTGATGTCATTTACTGAAGTAGTTTATAAAAACTAAATCTGTAGTTCATGAAAGACAAATGAATCCAACAACAGCTTCTTAAAATGAGCCGATATGTGACTGTAAACTGATATAAAGCTTCCAGGAATTATCTGTAATGTCATTTTATTCTGATTTTAGTGGAAACAGAGACTGTGTACAGTTGATACTTTAAATTAATTAGCTAATTTAATTAGTTGTCAGTTGCAGACAAATTGGTAGTTTGTTTACATGCAGGCGTTCAATGCAATTTATATTATTATTATATTACTTTTCTAGTCATGTAATAACAATAAATGAATATTTTTCTGGATTTAAAAGGGGCCGTTCTTCTTAATAAGATTCCTCCAAGACAGTGGTTCTCAAAGTGGGGTCCAGGGACCGCCAGGGGTCCTTGAGGGGATTCCAGGGGGTCCCCAGCAAAAAGGGGAATGATTTATTTCCACTATAATTCCATCCATAAGTAACACAATGTGACTATTTCGGTCATGGGCTTCATACACTTTCAGTAATAAAACATCTAAAAACAAAAATCTTACTAGACAGGGGTCCCTGGTCTAATGTGTGTCCATTTAGGGGTCCTTGATGTGAAAAAGTTTGAATACCGCTGGTCTAGGAATCAACAACAGTTTATAAAGTTAATGCAACTAGATGAACCAAATTCAAATAGTTTCAGAATTTGTCCCAGATTTACAGCTGTAATTACCTGCAGCTGGAGTCTCTACAGCTTATGTAATTACATGTCAACTCAACAGGTTTTTACATTAAAATGCATTCAGACATAGGAAATATATCAATGAAAAATATAATTAATACAGCCTGAACAATGATAGATTTTTGTGACTGATACTGAAGACATTATAACAAAACTTCGGCCAATATTTTGGTTCTCACTTAAGTACATAACATAAAAAGTCCGAATTCTCTGATTCCAGCTTCTTAAATATGAATATTTTCTGGTTTCTTTAGTCCTTTATGACAGTAAACTGAATATCTTTGGGTTGTGGACAAAACAAGACATTTGAGGACGTCATCTCGGTCTTTGGGAAACAATGATCAACATTTTTCACCATTTTCTGACATTTTATAAACCAAACAACTAATTGATTAATCGATAATGAAAATAATTGTTAGTTGCAGCCCCAGCTGTAACGATTATTTTATTGTATATAGTAAAACATAAATAATATTAGTAGATAATATTAATATATAAATAATCTTTAGAGAAAAGTCTGAGCTGGCATCTTCAAATGTTTTATCAGACCAACAGTCCAGAACACAAATATATTCAGTCTACAGTGATGTAAAAGACAGAAAAGCAGCTAATCTAATTCCAAATTATTGGAACTTTTGCTTAACAAATGACTTTAACACTTAATCAGTTATCAAAGTTGTTTTCTGTCAGTTGATGAATCAGTTCAGCCTTAAATCACTTCTTTTAGAAAAAAATGTACCAAACATCTTTTTTTTATATTTGCACAAAAAATAAGTGAACAGTAAAAAGGTTTTAAAACTGTTTTTATGAAAAATATTTGGTTTTAACATGTAGTTCTCCTCTCATTGTTATTAGACGTGGATCTTTTTCTCACTCTAGATGTTTCAAGCATGTGGAGGTGAAGAAGAACCGTAAACGCCATGATGTCACACATCAGAAGGACGTTGTCTCTTCTCAGAGGCTGTTCAGGTGTTTGCAGGTGTCAGACTCGTACCTGCAGCAGTCTGTTGACGGCCTCTGGCGGTGACGCGTCAGGGTTCGTCCTGCTCTCCCGATCCACAGACGTTTATCAGAACCTGGCTTTGGAGGACTGGATCGACGCCAAGGTGGACCTGCAGCAGCGTAGCATCCTGCTGCTGTGGAGGAACCGGCCAGCCGTGGTCATCGGACGCCACCAGAACCCCTGGACTGAGTGCAACCTGCCAGCCATGAGGCGGGCGGGGATCCCTCTGGCCCGCAGGCGGAGCGGCGGCGGGACGGTCTTCCATGACCTCGGGAACCTCAACCTGACCTTCTTCACCTCCAAGAAGGCGTACGACCGGCAGAGGAACCTGAAGGTCGTCACAGAGGCGCTGAGGAAGCTGCGACCTGAGCTGGACGTCCAGGCCACTGACAGATTCGACATTTTATTGAAAGGACACTACAAGATCTCAGGTACTGAACTCTAAGCAGGGCCCTAGACCAGATTTTAGATCGGAGTCCCCAAAAAAGTGCAACCTCCAGTCCAAGATATGAATTCACACTAAAACCAACTGCCACAATGGTTCCTCCAGTCTTCCCAGTCCTCCAGACAAAAAGACAAGTGGGGGTCAAGGTGTCATCCAGTGAGTGTTTGGTGGCATTTTGCCTGAAGTAGCACATGAAGGTTGGTGGCTGAACAGTAAGGCTTCGGAAAATCAAACCAGATGAAAATCCATGCAAGTTAATGGGGAAAGACGTTAAGAAAGGAGACCCCCACTTGGCGACCTGTGCCACATCCAGACCCCCACTTCAAGAAGTGAGAGAATAGGAAACGTGTAGCAGGAAGACGTTTGTGTCTTTCAGGCGTCTGATATAGAAACATTTAAAGGTGAGCTGATGCTCGACACGTCAGGAACGTCTTTACATCCATAGATCCTGATCTGTTTAACCCTTTGTTTCTCTTTTAGGTGGCAGATTTTAACTTTTAACTGTAGATAAACTGCTGCAAACAGAAACTTACGTTTTTAATGTGATGCTTCTTGCGGCAGCACAGAGAGGTCACGCTGAGTAAAAATATCACATTGAGAAAAGTTGTTTGGCGATTAGTTTGAAGATAAAAATGTGCTTTCTCATCACAAAATACTTCTTGTTATGATGTTAGGAGCTTTCATTGTGAAACGTCCAATCAGAGAGCTTCAAATTCTGCTGCTTTTGTAGAATTTATTGAATAATGTACATAAAATTTAAAGGATAATTCCGGTTTATTATAACTTGAGTCTGATTTGGTAGGTTTTTCGATTTTTATCAATAATTAAGAAGTCTGACACGTCGGAAACTACAGATGAAATTATTAATCAATTAAAAGAAAACGAATTAACAGCGATTTTGATAATCGTTTTGATTAATCGTTAATCAAAATGGTTCACTTGTATTTAGTTTAGATTGATGAGAAAATGTGATTGATTAGATAAAGAGTCAGAATCATCACAAGTAGTCAGTTAATTGTTTAGTTAATCAATAGCAAATTTAAGTTATTTCTCAACATTCACACAAACAAACATTTGAAGATGGCACCTTGGACTTTTCACTGTTTTTGATCGATTAATTAAAAAAAAAAGTGACTAATCAATCGGAAACAATCATTAGTTGAGTTATCAGAGAACTCCAGATTCAAAAGGTCGACTTTATAAGAAATATCAATCAATTCAAGTTTCAATTTGGGATCAATTCAGCTCATTTTGATTTGCTTTGTCTCAATTTTCAAAAATATTTAGATTTGAACCATAAAGACCAAATTCAGTTGTTGTTGTTGTTTTTATTGTTTTTATTGTTGTTGTTTTTTTGTCGTCGTCTCCAGGCAGCGCGTCCAGACTCAGCAGGAAGTCGTCGTACCATCACTGCACTCTGCTGCACTCCGCCGACCGCTCCGCCCTCGCCGCCGTGCTCCGCCCCTCCTGCCCCGGTATCCACAGCAACGCCACGCCCAGCGTCCCCTCACCTGTCGCCAACCTGGTGGACCACGCCCCCTCGCTGCAGTGGGAGGAGCTGCTGGACGCACTGGCGGACCAGTACAACGCAGGTACTGGTTTACTGGAGAGAAAAACACTAACAGAAGGACAATAATGTGATAGATCGACGAGGCCCCCTGCTGGTCAGATACTGTCACTGCAGCAGCAGACGAACTCATGATTTAGGGCTTCTTCTATTAATCTGTTGATTATTTTCTGGACTGATCGATTAGTTTGATCTGTAAAATGTCTTGTTTTGTCCACAACACAAAGACATTCAAGTTTACTGTCAGAGAAGTTTAAAGAAACCAGAAAATATTCACATTTGAGAAGCTGGAATCAGAGAATTTGGACATTTTTACCAAGAAAAAAATCACTCATAACAGTTATTCGATTATCAAAATAGTAATTTTCTGTCGTTCGACTCATCGTTGCAGCTCTAAATTATTTCTTGTTAAACTGGTAAAAGACGGCAAAGCACTTATAATAAAGTAGAACCAAGGAAAAATACACATTTATGCTCATTAAATAGAACATAAAATTAACTCGGCAAGAACTGTCACCCCTTAATTAATCTTTATTACTGTTCTAATTAAACTGTAAATTAATTAGAGATCAAACTAGAAGATACAGGAGCTGATATTTGGTGTTTAATTAAAATGAGAACAGTTTTTACTCATGAAGGCACAGAGATGTTACGCTGCGTTCAAGTCATATCGGACTTATCGAAACGAAACCGAACAACAAGCACAAGCTGCTTTTACAGAAATCATTAAGTTGCAACCAGACGACTGCAGATGATGTATGTTTTGGTTCAGGCCTCGATACGAGTCAGGAAGTTAACTCTGACGTACTGTTTAGTTCATTTAAGAGCAGTGAAATTCATTCTCTTCTCCTCATGTGACCCAGAATATACAAACATGGAAATATTTTTGTGCATCTTATTCAGAAATGTTGCATTCAAGTACATTAATTAAAATAATGATGGCTGTTCTCCTGTTTTATGTAACAAAGGACCTTAATATAATGTGATTGTAAATGTTTTTTTCTCCATAAACAAATAGTATAAAACCTAAAGAATAAACTCTCTCTGCTCCCTGAAAGCTTCATTAATGATTAATCACACTTTTATTAATTAGATTTGAAGTTCAGATGTTTGGTTTAGAGATTAATTATGACTGAAGGGTCATAATTAATATCCTGCTGAATGCTGAGAGACTGATGATGACGAGTTAAAAGTCAGTATGTTGCTGTTGGAGATGTGACAGCGGGTGATGAAGAGTTAATGGCTCTCATCTTTCCATCCTCAGAGTTCGGCTTCTGCTCCGCGGCGACCTTCGTTAACCCCGCTGACGAGTCTGCGTTTCCTGGTCTGAGCAGAGCGGCGACAGAGCTGCGTGGTTGGGAGTGGACGTTCGGGAAGACGCCTAAATTCAGCGTCCAGACGCTCCTGGACCTGACAGACGTCGGATCATCAGCTCGCAGCTCCGCCCGGCTGCATATGGAGGTGAAGAACGGCGTGATCGAGAGCTGCGAGCTGGACGTTCCTGCAGACTGGCTGCCGCAGCGGCTGAGCGGCGAGCTGAGCGGCGTGCTGGTCGGAGAGCGGTTCTGTCCTCACCGGACGGCCGCAGGTGTTTCTGCGCTGCTGCGGTCTGAGAGCGGCGAGCTGCACCACAGACTGCACAACCTGTGTGACGCTGTGGTGTCTGTCATGGGCTGAATAAACCTCAAACTACACCAGGAGTCCATTTCCTTTCTTTTTTATTAAAGTTTCTCTTAGTTTATTGGAATTAAATGTGTTGAATTAAACGTTTCGGCCCTATCGTGTCTTCTTCAGGCAGTTTTTTTGGTGAATAATCAGCACCTCGCTTTGCATTTACCTCCATTTTTCTTATAAATATTAAAAATATTTAATGATTTTATACATGAGGACAAAAGTCTGTGTGAAAATCAGTTTAAAGTGATCCTTTTAAAAAATACCCTTCAGGGTGATTTTTTGAAAATGTCTACAACTGTAAATTACACTCTAAATGATGGTTCTTCATCTATATGTATGAATATTATTATTTATTTATTTTACAGCTATTTTATTCAATTTCAGGAACTTTTTTCCAAATGAGGAAAAAAAGTTTATAATTGTCGAATTTTTATTTATGATTGTGGTTAAAATTATTAACATTTTCACGTTTTAGTGACAAAACATGAAAACAGTGAACATTCAAGAATTAAAGTTAGTGTGAAACATTAAAACATCTGATAAGAAACGAGAGTAATAAAATCTGTTGATTAATTTATTATCGATCATACAATTGTTGATCAAAAACATGACTATAAAACCTCAGACCGACACAGGACGCATGCGCAGTGCTGCCGGAGAGCCATGCGTGCTGCTAGGAGCTCAGTAGAGAGAAAAAAAGAAGAGGCATCACTCTGCTGTTTTCTCCGGGAACCAAACGCTGCTCTAATTTACTGCAGGAACGTTGGTGATACGTGATAACTGGTCTTTTATCACATTTTATTTATTTTATATTGTACAGATATGTTTTAGTTAAAAATCTAATTCAGTCATTTTATGTTTTTTTTATTCTATTTCTTTAATGCAGTGTATTTATTCTAATATCATCTGATGTTATTTTTGATTATTATTATTATTGTATCCCATTAAAGATATGTTCATACTGATATTTGCCTGCTTTGGGCTCTATAATTGTACACTTATTATGGTGTTTTTTTATTTTGATATCACATTTTTAATAAATAAAGAGACATATTACTTTAGATTTGACATATGTACGTTAGTAATAATAATAATAACTTCATTTGTACAGCATTTTCTTAAAACCATGTTTACAAAGTGCTTTACATACAATAAAACCCAAAGAGACAGTGATGTAAAATGACCGCAATTAAATAAATCATAGAAAGATTAAAAAAAAAGATGATAAAACAATAATAGTATTGATAAAAATAGGAATAATACGTCATACAAGAGATAAGCAGATCCAAAAACAAATAAAAAACAAATAAAAACAGTTGGAACTTAACGTGTTCGTGCATCTGTGTCGATGAAAAATAAAGAAAAGAAAAAAATAATAATTTTGAAGGAAAAGTAGCGGAGTGAGTCCTCCTCACTGTGACAGTAACTACACGATCTTTGTCCGGTGTAGCCGTGTCGGCCAGCAGCGGAGAGCGAACCGGAGAACCGGACACCCGCAGCGGCAGGATGGGCAAAAAACAGAAGAAATCCGGAGAGGACAGGTAGAGAAAACACCGCGACAGCTGTCTACACCGTCACCCGGCGGCAGCGAGCTTTCCTGCCCGGTTAAAATCCGCAACACCGGCCCGCTAACCCCGACGCCGCTGGTGGCTGCGTTAGCTTAGCGGCTAGGTGCGCTAGCTGATGCTAACCACGAGTCAGCGGACGCGTGAGTGCAGGTGCGGGTTTAAAACAGCCCGGAAACGGCTTAAAGGCAATTACGCAACACGTACGCAGGCCGAAACTTCTGCGGGGTTCACCTGGGCTCACCTGAACCTGTAGGACCCCCGTCACAGCTTCGTGTTTGTCGGTGTTAGCCTGATTAGCCGGCTGTTAGCTCCTCTCAGGTCCGACAAGCTCCAAAGTGGGGTTAAATTTAACCCTGACAGCCGCTTAAAACGTCCATTAAACTCTGTTTAATCAGCGCTAAGTTTGACTCGTGTTAATTTGTTGCTAAATGCGAACAAGAGTCCGCTTAGTGACTGACAGCTGCTAGTAAAGCTGATGTAATACTGCGGAGCTAGTTAGCTGCTCACCTCATTATTTATCTATTAAATTATGTCCCAACACACCTGAGATTCATACTGACAGGTAATAATAATAATAATACAATGCTGCCAGTACAGCAGTGTAGAAATACTCCATCACAAGCATGAAATAATCCTACTGAAGTAAAAATATTAACTACACACTGTTCAAACTGATTTTATTCTTTATTTCTTCATTGATTTACCATCAAAAACTCTCAACTGGAAACTGAATCATTATTTACTTTTAAATGATTAAAACCAAAACTCTTTGAAACTCTTGTGTTGCAGTTTAATAAAGATGAATAAAGTCACCTGCTTTAATACATAAAGTTTAAACAACTTTACCTCATCGATTCATCTTTAAATGATCTCTTGATGCATCGATTCATTGTTTAATGTATTAAAAGTCTAAAAATAGTCAAAGAAATGATCACTACAGTCCAAAACCTTAAAGGTATTCAGTTTACTGTCATATGACAAACAAAGCAGAGTTAACTCTTTTATTATTATATGTACAGAGGTGGAAGAACTGATCAGATCCTTTAAGTAAAAGTACTAATACATCAATGTAAAAATACTCCTTAACAAGTAAAAGTCCTGCATGGAAAGTCCTACTTAAGTAGAAGTATTATAGTAGTATATATTTGATCTTTTCTTCATCAATTTACATTAAAAAAAACTTGATTAATGAATAAAAACAGTAAGAAAATGTTGATGACAGTCCAGAAACCTTAAAGATATTCAGTTTGTTGTCATATGACACATGAGAGACGCTGAAACCAGCAGCAGAAGAAGAACTCAGATCCTTTAAGTAAAACACAGATGCAGTAAAAGTACTCCAGTATAAGTAAAAGTACTCCAGTATAAGTAAAAGTACTGCGTGCCGGCTGTGTCAGAGGTCTGATGGAGAATAAAAGGTTGTGAAGAAAGCGGAGCGTCAGCAGCTTTTCATTGACTCACACACACAGTTGATCTTTGTGTGAGCGAGAGGCGGAACTGTCCTTTAAGCTGAACGATCTGTCACCATTTCACTCTGTCCTTCATTTTAAAAAGTGATCGATTTATTGATCCGTCCTCAGTGCCAAAGATGACAGCATCGACATCGACGCTCTGGCGGCGGAGATCGAAGGAGCCGGAGCCTCCAAGGAGCCGAAAGGGAAGAAGAAGAAGAAAGGAGCCAAGAAGGACGACTTCGAGTACGACACTCTTGTTTTTTCTTCTTCTCTTCCTCTTTCTTTTATTCTTTATCTTGTGTTTGAGTCGTCTTCTAACCCGCCGTCTCTCCTCCTGCAGTGAGGACGACATCCTGAAGGAGCTGGAGGAGTTGTCTCTGGAGGCTCAGGGAGGCAAAGCGAAGGTAAACAGACCCGTTCGTCCGCCGTCTTCCTGTCCAGACAGGAAACAGAACTATTGATGATCAGAGTTTTGTAAAATAAAAGTCTTCATCGTCTCTCTCTCTCTCTGTGCAGAAAACAGACGCCGCCGAGGACGAGGAGGCGGTCGAGCCTCCCAAACCCGAGAAGAAGAAGACCAGGAAGGGGAAGAAGGGGGGAGGAGCCAGCCCCGAGGAGGAGGAGGAGGAGGAGGGTGACGACGGCGAAGGTGAAGGTCAGGACGATGACGAGAGGAACGGGAAGCAGAAAGAGAAGAAGAAGGTGAGTTCATCTGTGACGAAGATGTTTGCAGACATTTTATGGACTAAACAACTTATCGATTAATCAATAAGATAATCAATAGATTAATGGAGTCATCATTTTTAACTGCTGGTTTAAGTATTTAATCCTAAAAAGACTCGTCACAGTAGTTGATGTCAGACTGGAACAGACTTACTGACAGAATTAACGCTGCAACTAATGAGTAATATCATTATTGATTATTGGAAATGACTTTATTTGGTCTAAAAACCTTCAGAAAACTGAAAATAAACATAAAATGTCTGAATTTCAGATTGTTGTTCAGTCAGAACAAAACAAAATCAATTTATTAAAATGTAAGACAAAGAAAATCAGAAACGTCTCAGTAGATTACAGGATAAAAGTCAGTTCCTTAACAAAATAAAAGGCCTTAAAAGGTTTTAAGACGTCTTTAGTTTCCTGTCTGGAGGTGTTGAATGTTTCCTGTTTCCTTCTGTAACATCAGCTGTTTGTTGCTGCAGCTGAGACGATGTGTTTCCTGTCACTTATCTGAGTTATTGTGAGAAATAGATGTGAAGTTCTGGCAGAAATGTCAATCAATCAATCAATAATTGTATGTTTTTGTCTCTTTGACCAGTTTGACGGTGAAAAATGGATGAAATTTAATTTAATGTGTCATTAAAAGTCTTGAATCTAATCAGGTGACGATGCAGAAACTCTGCTGATTAACTGATCGATTGATTGACGACTTGTTGCAGCTTTGATCCATTAAACAACATCATGTATTAACCTCCTCTGTGCTCCTGCAGGCTCCTCCTGCTGCGCCTCCCTCCGACTCCGACGAGGAGAGCACCTCCCGCTCTCGCCTCAAGAACAAAGGAGCAAAGAAAGGAGGCAAAAAAACATCAGGCTCCAACGACGACGACGACCAGGACGAGGATGAAGGCGTGAGGAGAGGAGGAGGAGGAGGAGGAGGAGGAGGAGGAGGGAAGGAGGACGAGTCAGATGAGGAGGAGGAGGAGGAGTTCACCTCCAGGCGAGACAGGAAGAAGAAGAACAAAGGCAAGGCGGCGAAGGCGGAGAGCGAGGACGAGGAGGATCAGCAGGAGGAGGACGGCAGCGGCTTCAAGATGAAGACGGCGGCGCAGAAGAAGGCGGAGAAGAAGGAGAGAGACAGGAAGAAGAAGGAGGAGGAGAGGCTGAGGCAGAAGAAGATGAAGGAGAAGGACGCCAGCGTGGAGGTCAAGAAAGAGCCGGAGAAGACGACAGCAGAGGCCACGCCCCCTCAGCCGGCGCCAGCAGCAGCAGCAGCGGCGGCGGCAGCGGCAGCGGTGGACGAACAGGAAGGGGCGGAGCCAGCAGCAGAGGGTAAGATGGCCGTTAGAGCTGAAACGTTCTCATGTCAGGAGCCGAATTTATGAATCTTCTCAGACAGGAAGTGACTCGCCGAAAGTTCTCAGTGACGCGTTTTTTTAGAGCGAAGAAGAAAAAACGTTTCATCGACCGTCTTCAGTCGTTTCTCTGCTGATAGCTCGGATTCATCAAAAACCTCTCAGACTTTATGAAGCGTCGTGTTCCGCCTGTCAGTCAGGACGACGAATCCTCAGACAGAGCGAGACATCGCTGTCTGACGTCGCTCAGAACCAGGAAGTAGAAGCTATGACGGCGAGTCGTTGCATCACACATATTTACAAAGAATAAACAAGACAAATATAAAAATATAAGAGATAAAGAGTGCAGAATGTGAGCAATATAAACGAGGTGCAGGTGTACGGGTGTGTTTGGGTGTTGAGGAGCACAAAGCGCCGCCAACACTTCACCTTTAACCTCATTTAACTTCCTGTTTATCTCTGTCGAGGGAAGTGTTTGATTTGTGTCGTGACCGCAGACGCTCGTATTGAATATTACAGTCTGGATATTGTGAGTCAGATTTACCTTCTAGTAATAAACGAGTAGCTGCGTTTACAGGCTACGGAGGTTAAATGATGTCATTATAACAACATAATCTAGATGTTTATATTTTATTATTTATATGTCAGTTTGATAAAAAAAAGAATTAAAACCTCAAACAAAGTTAAACTATTTTTTTCAATAAACTGAACATTTCTCTCTGTAATCAATAAATCTGACAACACCACTTCTTCTTCTTCTTCTTCCTGCAGAGGAGGCCGAGGGCGACAAGAAGAAGAAAGACAAGAAGAAGAAGAAGGGAGAGAAGGAGGAGAAGGAGAAGAAGAAGGGACCCAGCAAGGCCACGGTGAAGGCCATGCAGGAAGCTCTGGCCAAGATGAAGGAGGTGAGGTATTGTGGGTATTGTGGGCAGTGAATGAGGCATGCTGGGAGTTGCGGTCTTCAGATGTAAGAAGGTGTTGGTTGTGTTTGTAGGAGGAGGAGCGAGCCAAGAGGGAGGAAGAGGAGCGGCTGAAGAGGCTGGAGGAGATGGAGAAGCAGAGGCTGGAGCAGGTAGGACACTGAGCACCTCCTCCGTTTGTTTCTGTTTGACCTCCTCTGTCAGTCTTGACCTTTGACCTCTCGGCTGACCCCCCCCCCCCCCCCCCCCCCCCGTTAGGAGCGACTGGAGCAGGAGCGAAAGGAGAAGAAGAAGCAGAAGGAGAAGGAGAGGAAGGAGCGTCTGAAGAAGGAGGGGAAGCTGCTCACTAAAGCCCAGAGGGAGGCTCGAGCTCGGGCCGAGGCCACGCTGAAGCTGCTGCAGGCTCAGGGTGAGACTCCCGATTGATTGATTGATTGATTGATTGATTGATTGGCACAATGTACTGTAGGAGTCAAAGTCGTGTTAATAAACCAGGTTTTGTCTTTGTTCGTGTCCACGCAGGAAATAAAAACTCTTCACTCTTTTTATAAAAGTACGACTGTCGATTATCGACAGATTATTGATTAGTTGATCAACAGAAAACTTGTTTGCAGCTATTTTGATAATTGATTAGTTGTTTTAAGTGGTTTTTCAAGAAAAAATGCCAAATATTTGATGGATCCTGGTTCTTAAAGTTGAGAAATTGCTTCTTTTCTAGATCTTACATTAAATATTACATTAATTACATTAATTGATTAGTTGTTTGGTCCATAAAATGTCCAAGACGAAGAATGAAATGTTTTGTCTTCAGTTTACTGTCATAGAGACTAAAGACACCAGAAATAATCACATGTAAGAAGCTGAATCAGAGAATTTGAACTTTTCTTTCTTTTAAAAATGACTCAAAACAATGAATCAATAATCAATTATCAAAATAGTTGGTGATTAATTTAACAGTTGGAAACTAATCGATTGATTTTGATTCCTCAGAAACGAAGAATAAATAACGTAAACTGGTGTCAGTTTCTCCAAATAACGAGGAAGAATGTTCTGTTGTCTTAACGAAGGTCGACTTGATTAAACAGAATCAAACCTTCATTTAATCCGGTTTCACACGTTGAGACTAACGAGGTAGAAACGTTAATGAGTGTTTGTGTCTGTGTTCAGGTGTTGAGGTGCCATCCAAAGACTCGATGCCAAAGAAGAAGCCCGTTTACGGAGACAAGAGGAAGAAGAAGCCCAACGCCCAAACTCCTGAAGGTACCACGCCCGCTGCTCGTTAGCGCCGCTGCTCGTTAGCGCGGCTGCTCGTTAGCGCCGCTGCTCGTTAACTCCTGGGTTCATTAATGCTGCCGGTTATCCGACTAAAATCTTGACTGGTTTTACGTTCTCTCCTTTCTTAGAAACGTCAGAGGTGACGTCGCCCATGTCGGAGACTCCAGAGCCCGTTGCCATGGAGACGGAGACGGAGACGCCGGCCGCAGAGCCAGGTGAGAGGCGTCTTCCAGCCTCGTTTCTTTCTCTCTTCCCAACAGATCTTTATCGAGTTTAACACGTTTTTTTTTTCCTCGTCTCCGTCTGCAGAGGCGAAGCCAGATGTTGCCGTGGACGACTGGGAGGCCATCGCCAGCGACGAGGAGAAAGGTGACGCAGACTTTAAACCGCCGATAACGAGAACCGACGATGAAGAGTTCTGTGTTTTTAGTATTAAAACTGTTTGTGTGGTCGTTTGTCAGAGTTGAAGAAAGTCCACATCGAGGTGAAGGAGGAGCCCGCCGCGCCGCCTCAGCCCGCCGGCAGCGAGGAGGAGGAGGAAGAGGAGGAGGACGACGAGGATGATGAGGAGGAAGACGAGGAGGAGGAGGAAAGCGAGGAGGGCGAGGAGGACGAGAAGGAGGCCAAGGAGGTGGCGGCGGCTGGTCCGGGGAAGAGGAGGCCGGCGAGCGAGGACGAGAGCAGCGAGAGCGAGGAAGACGACGGGCGGACGAAGGAGGAGCGGCTGTACGACCGAGCCAAGAGGAGGATAGAGGTGAGCGACAGGAAACAGAGAGGAGCGAGCGCTCCGCGGCGTTCAGCCCGTCTCTGACCACAGCCCTCTGTGTGTTGTCATAGAAACGGAGAGCAGAGAACCTGAAGAACATCGACCTGGACACACTGAGAGCGCCGGTGGTGTGTGTGCTCGGACACGTCGACACGGGAAAGACCAAGATCCTCGACAAGGTATGCACCGCTTACCGACTGTTTACTGTTTACCGACTGTTTACTGACTGTTTACTGACTGTTTTCTGTTTACCGACTGTTTACCGACTGTTTACTGTTGACTGACTGTTTACTGACTGTTTACTGTTTACCGACTGTTTACTGTTGACTGACTGTTTACTGACTGTTTACTGTTTACCGACTGTTTACCGACTGTTTACTGTTGACTGACTGTTTACTGACTGTTTACTGGCTGTTAACTGTTTACTGACTGTTAACTGGCTGTTTACTGACTGTTAACTGTTTACTGACAGTTAACCGACTGTTTACTGTTTACTGACAGTTAACCGACTGTTTACTGTTTACTGACTGTTTACTGACTGTTTACTGACAGTTTATCTACTGTTTACTGACTGTTTACTGTTTACTGGCTGTTTACTGTTTACTGACTGTTTACTGACTGTTTACTGACTGTTTATCTACTGTCTACTGACTGTTTACTGTTTACTGACTGTTTATCGACTGTTTACTGACTGTTTACTGTTTACTGACTGTTTACTGACTGTTTATCTACTGTTTATCTACTGTTTACTGTTTACTGACTGTTTACTGACTGTTTACTGACAGTTTATCTACTGTTTACTGACTGTTTACTGACTGTTGCAGTTACTGTCTGACAGTGTGTTTTATCACTGAAGTAACCCTGCCATGTATGTTGTCTGTATGTTGTCTGTACGTTGTCTGTATGTTGTCTGTACGCTGTGTGTATGTTGTCTGTATGTTGTCTGTACGTTGTGTGTATGTTGTGTGTATGTTGTCTGTATGTTGTGTGTATGTTGTCTGTATGTTGTCTGTATGTTGTCTGTACGCTGTGTGTATGTTGTCTGTATGTTGTCTGTACGTTGTGTGTATGTTGTGTGTATGTTGTCTGTGTGTTTTCTGTGAGCAGTTGCGACACACACATGTTCAGGACGGCGAGGCCGGAGGAATCACGCAGCAGATCGGAGCCACAAACGTCCCCAAAGAGACGATCGAGGAGCAGACCAGGATGGTGAAAAACGTACGAACACACACACACTCACACACTCACACACACACACACTCTCTCTCACACACACACACACTCTCACTCCATGATGTCAGCTCTGTGTTGCTGTTTATTAACACGCGTGTTGTTTGTACAGTTTGACAAAGAATCCATCAAGATCCCCGGCATGTTGATCATCGACACACCAGGACACGAGTCCTTCAGGTAAAACACACAACCTAACAATACAATACCCGATTATTGATTATCAATAACATATCAATCACCTTTAAGTCCCAGTTCACCAGCATTTAAAACACCCAAACTTTGCAGCAAATTCATTTAATTCCAAACGAATCACAACTATCACCGAACCTTCAGCTGCACCTGTGTGTGTGACTTCCTGGTGTGTGTGTGTGTCCTCGGTAACGCTGTGTGTGTGTGTGGTTGTGTGTGTGTGTGCGTGTGCGTGTGCGTGTGTGTGTGTGTGTGTGTGTGTGTGTCCTCGGTAACGCTGTGTGTGTGTGTGTGTGTGCGTGCGTGTGTGCGTGTGGTTGTGTCGTCAGTAACCTGAGGAACAGAGGCAGCTCTCTGTGTGACATCGCCATCCTGGTGGTCGACATCATGCACGGTCTGGAGCCTCAGACGCTGGAGTCCATCAACCTGCTGAAGGAGAAGAAGTGTCCGTTCATCGTCGCCCTCAACAAGGTCTGTTTCCTGTCCGCCGCCACGTGTTTCTCCCGCCTGTCACTGCTGCTGCTGCTGCTGTTGTTGTTGTTGTTGTTGTTGTTGTTTTCTGATGTTGTTGTTGTTTTGTTTGTTGTCAGATCGACCGTCTGTACGACTGGAAGAAGAGTCCGGAGACGGACGTCGTGGCGACGCTGAAGAAGCAGAAGAAGAACACCAAGGACGAGTTCGACGAGAGAGCCAAAGCCGTCATCGTGGAGTTCGCTCAGCAGGTCATTACATCATCACCCATCAACCAATCACAGCACAGAATATAATAACAGCAGGTTTTAGGTTGTTTTTGATTAATCTGATGCTTTTTTATAAATAATTGATTAATTGGAAGGGAAACGACGCGTGTTGCCATAACGACTGTTTGTGTGCCCCTCAGGGTCTGAACGCCGCCTTGTTCTACGAGAACAAAGACCCGCGGACGTTCGTGTCGTTGGTTCCCACCTCGGCCCACAGCGGCGACGGGATGGGGAACCTCATCGCGCTGCTGATCGAGCTCACTCAGTCCATGCTGGCTCGCCGGCTCGCTCACTGCGATGAGCTGCGGGCTCAAGTCATGGAGGTAAAACAGTTCCTGAAAACACGTCGCGTTTCTCCACAGAGAGCGGCTGAAACGTTCCTGATGATTCGTCCGTGTGTGTGTGTGTATCCGTGTGTGTTCAGGTCAAAGCGCTGCCGGGGATGGGAACCACGATAGACGTCATTCTGATTAACGGGCGTCTGCGGGAGGGAGAGACCATCATCGTGCCCGGCGTGGAAGGACCAATCGTAACGCAGATCAGAGGGCTGCTGCTGCCGCCGCCTCTGAAGGAGCTCAGAGTCAAGGTGAACAGCAGGAAACTACAAACTGACCTTTTATTATCATAAAATACTGTTAATGAGAAGAAAAAACTGCTGTTGATTCATTCTGACAACACAGATCACAGAAATTAAAGTATTAGTAGTAGTAAGTAAATTTAAGTAAACCTTTATTATTTTAACAAAGTTAAACAAAGTTTTCATTATGTGCACAAATAAAACTACGTCTCCCATTAAAAGAACTACAAGTGCAGCAGCTGTTGATGATCTGTGCTGAGTAAAGACTGACTGCTGAAAACATAAATATTAATAAATAAACCGTCTTTATTTAAACTCATGAAGCTACATGACAGACTGGTGAGATCTTTATTTATTAGTGTAATTATAGATGTTAATGTGAACGGACTTTGACTCTATCGTGGATAAAAACATTAAAAAGACGAAGACGTTGAGACTGAATTTAAAATTTAACAATAAGGGAAACAATAAAGCAGCTGAACTGAACCTCAGTGATGATATCTGACATTTAATATGAGGATTAAAGACTCACTGAGATTAAAAAAACAATTAAACAATCAATTAAACACTAATAAAACCTTCATAAAGAACGTCATCATCTGCATAAGAATAACAAATTATAAACAGTGTTGTCAGTAGTTCTATAAACTATAAACAGGAAAGAAAGAGACAAGAAAACGATGTAATTATTCAGAGAAAACAGATGACAAACAGTCAAAAAGAAGAAGAAGAACATTGAAGGTCTTTGGTAAATGATTCCAGTCTGATGGATCTTTAAACGTGTCTTATTGTGAGTCATGTGACGGTCTCATCTGAGGGACTGTTGGTTGTTTATCAGCCGACGGCTGCTGGGTGTGACTTCATTCATCTTTTTATCTCGACCCTCCTGCAGCTGCAGATGTTTGTCCTCGAGTCTCCCAGACTGGAGGACAAACACACCACTTATCATAAAGTATCGACAACGAAGCTCGTTTAGAGGGAAGATACTGTTCTGATTGGTTAATTGAATCACTCGGCTCTCTGTAAAAATTATAACGGGACAACCAATCACAGAGCTGAAAGCAGCATCTTCTTCCCGGCAACCGTGGAGCCGCAAAGATCTGATTGGCTGATGAAAGAGTTTCTTCCATTTAACCCTTCACACACGTTTCTGAGTCCCGTCACTATACAGCAGTAAAATATGGATTTTAAAAAGAAAAACTCAATTAAAATAAATACAAATGTTATATTTATATATATATATATATATAAATTAAAGATCTCCAGACATAAAAAACATTTGTCTGAGATTCTTCACAGTAACATGTCAGTTTCTTTATTAGAAATTACGTTTCTTCCTGTTTATGAGTTCAGTGTTTAGTGAAGTTTACAGTCGTATTGATTGATTAACTGACTGGTTTATTGATCGGTGGTCGTGTGTAGAACCAGTACGAGAAGCACAAAGAGGTGTCGACGGCTCAGGGTGTGAAGATTCTGGGTAAAGACCTGGAGAAGACGTTGGCGGGGCTCCCTCTGCTGGTGGCTCACAAGGAGGACGAGGTCCCCGTCCTGAGGGTAAGACAGACACACACACACACACACACACACACACACACACACACACACACACACACACACACACGTATTCCCAGTTTACTGACCGCTGCTGGTTTACAGGATGAACTGGTGCGGGAGCTCAAACAGACTCTGAGCTCCATCAAACTGGAGGAGAAGGGAGTTTACGTCCAGGCGTCGACGCTGGGATCACTGGAGGCTCTACTGGAGTTCCTCCGGACCTCCAAAGTCCCCGTAAGTAACTTTATACTTCAACTCCACTACATCAAGCTCATAATACTTATGTACTTTTACTGCAATACTTTAACTACATCAAGCTGACTCAACCGTCATCTGTGACCTTTGACCTCTATCTGTGTGTGTGTGTGTGTGTAGTACGCTGGTATCAACATCGGTCCCGTTCATAAGAAGGATGTGATGAAGGCGTCGACCATGCTGGAGCACGACATGCAGTACGTCACCGTCCTCATCCTCTACTCTTGTTTCTACTCAGTTAATCCGTTTTAGTCTAAAGAATATTATAAATATATCATTTTTCGTGGTGTTTTTGCCGGCAGGTACGCGGTGATCCTGGCGTTCGACGTGAAGGTGGAGAGGGAGAGTCAGGAGATGGCCGACAGTCTGGGCGTTCGCATCTTCTCGGCTGAAATCATCTACCATCTGTTCGACGCCTTCACCAAGTACAGAGAGGACTACAAGAAGGCCAAACAAGACGAGTTCAAGTAGGAAAACACGTCTTTCCTCACATGTTTGATTCTGGAGACACACACGCGGCGTGTTCTGATGTTTTGTTGGACGTGTGTGTGTGTGTGTGTTCAGGCACGTGGCGGTGTTCCCCGTGAAGCTCCGCGTTCTTCCTCAGTTCATCTTCAACTCCAGAGATCCCATCGTGATCGGCGTCAACGTGGACGCCGGCGTCCTGCGACAGGGAACGCCACTCTGCGTCCCCAGCAAAGGGGTGAGTCCCTCCGAGTGTGTGAGGATGAGGATGATGACGATGATGATGATGATGATGTGTGTCTCTGTGCTGGTACTTATAGTAACTGTGTGTTTCAGTTCGTGGACATCGGCGTGGTCACCAGTATCGAGGTGAACCATAAGTCGGTGGAGAGCGCCAAGAAAGGCCAGGAGATCTGCATCAAGATCGAACCCATTCCTGGAGAGTCGCCCAAGATGTACGGCCGCCATTTTGAAGCCACTGACATCATCGTCAGCAAGGTGAGAAAGCAAAACTCCTCCGACGCCACGCCCGTTAACGAATGTCGGTTTCTAACAAAGAGAATCTAAACGAGCAGTTTGTTTTTATCAGCGAGTGTCGCTGCTTCTTCTTCTGCTTCTTCTTCTTCTGTGTTTATGATGGGTGACGTCATCACTCTGCTGAAAACATTTTCACTGACTGGTTGAAATCACTTCGACTTTGCTGTTTGTTTTGTTTTGTTTGTTTGTTTGTTTGTTTATAGAGCACATTTAACTGCCTCAAATTTAAGATGCAGTTAAATAATTAAACAAAAATAAATAGATAAATAACTAACAGTTTTATCATATTAAAATTTTACGACTTTGTATTTGTGTAACAACATATGTGTTATATTTAAATATGTTTGTGTCGTTTGTATTAATGATTATTTGTTGTTTTTTTGTTCCAGTTTATCAACCTTTATACCGCACGTTTTTATTACTATTATACTTAAATATTTTAATATCTCACTGTCACAGTCTTGTTTATCGTTACTTTAAAGAAGATCATTCAGTGATCTGCAGACGGAAGCTTAAAAGTGATCGAAAAAAGTATCAAAGTATAAATAATCATGAATAAAAGAGAGACGTAGTTATTGCTTTGTGTTATTTTTCTAGATCTTTAGCTTCAGTCTGTCGGTCGGCGTTAACGTCGGCGGTGTGTTGGTGTGTTTCAGATCACGCGGGCGTCCATCGATGCGCTGAAGAACTGGTTCAGAGACGAGATGCAGAAGTCTGACTGGCAGCTGATCATGGAGCTGAAGAAAACCTTCGAGATCATCTGAGGGGAGTCGAACACGCACGACGACGACGACGAGACGGCAAAACGGAGGGACAAAAAAATTATTAAAAAAAAAACAAAAAAAACAACAACCGACAAAAACCGAATAGACGTGAAAGTGTTTTTCTGTGAGAAACGAACAGTTTTTTCCACTGTTGTAAACAGTGATAGTTTAGACCACATTTCACACACACACACACACACACACACACACACACACACACACACACACACACACACACACACACACACACTCAGTATTCCAACGTGCCTGTTCTTCAGCTACAACGTTGTGTTACTACTCTTTCTTGTTCTCTGCTCTGATTTGTGGCTGCTGCTGCTTTGTGTCTCCCTCCTTCCCCCCCACCTCCACACCCAGACTGAGGCTAACGAGCTTAACGAGGCCGACCAGTCCCTACAAGGCCAGTCTTGAGCCCGCCGAGGTGCATTGTGGGATTATATTGAACAGCACCGATTCTGGAGGGGAAAGAGTTTGTTGTTTTTTTTTAAATTTCTTTTCACAAAACACCAAATCATTGAGGCAGCAGTGGCGACGGTCGACTTTAAAAGACTTTGAGGAGTTGACTCAGCGTTGATGGTTTTTGCTGTGCGGTTTGTCGGCCATGTTGGAGGTGGCACGGCGAGAGGGGAGGGGTGGAATGACAGAGGATGGTCACCTCTGAAATTTTAAACTCTGTTTTTGCTGCAAATGCTGATGTAATAAATTCCCATGATTCTGATGAAACGTGAAGAGTTTCCGGTTTCGGTTCTGTTCACACCTGCAGAAGAATGAGCTGTTTGTACGGAGGCCTGTGGCTGCCAATATTAGAATTAAAGCATTTAAATCAAATTGAAATTTCAGTTTGTCTGCGTATGATGTATGACGCAAAAATTAAAATTCCAGTTTTCATTTTCACTTTTGAAAAATACATAAGTAATTTTTTTTTTTCTTCTGAAATGAATTTTTAATTTTCATGTTCAAATCACAGAGCGGCTGAATGTTTACTGCACGTCATACTGAAACGTCGCTGGTTTGATTCCAGCCAGGAACCTTTGCTGCATGCAGTATCTGTCTTCCTACCCGTGTTTCCTGTATCTCTGTCCAATAAGAGCAAAAATGCCACGAAAAAAAAATCTTTAAAAAAACAAAACAAAATGGCAAACCACAAAACACGTGCAGCCTAAACCTGAAAATTTATTTGCAAACTGGACTTTTTAATTTTAATTTAAATTATGTCCTGATTGAAGCTCATTTCTAATGAAAATGTTTAATTTCTTCATGATTGAGTTTTACAGATTTCCTGCAATTATGAAAATTTTCATTTTCATTAAAAACGAGAAAGTTTAGAAATATTTTACAATCTGGACATAATTTAAATGCAGAAATCTGGTTTTACAATTTAATTTTAAGTTTAGGTTGCAGGTTATTTGTGAATGTACCTTCATTATGGAAGTTTTATGCTACCAATACAGAGTATAAATATTACTATATAGAAGTATTTTTCAATTTTAGTTTCTAGCATTTTTTATTTAATTTCTAACGTTCAAAAAATGAAAATTGTATGTTGAAATTTTATTTTTGTCGTACATCATCTGTACACAAATGGGAAATTTACTTTCAGTGTGGTTTAATTTTGGCAGCCAGACACTTCCGTGCAATTGATGAATTAATTTTAATATTTCAGTAGTAGTGTTAAAAACACGGCTGAGAGTATAAACACATTTTCCTACAAAACAAAACTAAAAATCTGAAACGTTGCCGCCAACTTTCTCATCTAAACTGACTGCCAGATGCAGAAATCTTTGGGTTTGATAGTATTTTATAAAATTTGAACCCAGATATGTTTGAATTCCTTATTAATTTATTCATGTAATTAAAGGCAACTCAAGTTAAAAATACCTAAAACTCAACGGTTCCATTGACAATCTGCACTTTTTGTCATGTGAGAAGTCTGATCAGTGTTGACAACCTGCAGATCCTGAAAATGAGATGAAATGTTGATTAAATACGAATCTGACAGTTAAACTGAAGGTACGAGTTGATCAGCTGAAAGTATTGATCTGATATAGATGAAAAGTTGAGCAGAGAAGAGTCGACACTGTTTCTCTGTTGTAGAGCTGCAACAATTAAACAATCAGTCGAAAAAATTAATCTACAGATATTTTGATAACTAATTAATCAACATTTGAACTATCAAACATTTGATGAAGGTTTTCAAAAGCTCATTTTTGTCTTTGAAATAAATTTTTGGAAGCGTTTATTAGACAAAATAAGAAATTTGTCACCTTACACTCTACTAGGAGACTATTAGATGTTTTTCTGATGTTTTATTGACTAGTGATTAATTGTTACAGTATACTAATAAGATGCAACAAGAAGCACTTCACATCAAAAAGACAAAAAACAAAATAATATGTTCCACACTAGACAGCAAACAAACACAGTTACACCACACAACCAAACCACGCTGTAAATCACTGCTGCTGCTCGCAACAGGACAAAGAGGACAGAAATGGAACAGAAATAACCTTTTTGGGCAAATTTGCTTTTATGTTGGCGTGTATGTTCTATAACGCTCATGTTCATGGAGAGTTTAGTGATTTATTTTTCCTCACAGAGTACGAGGACGAGGACTGTTGGCAGCTCCTGGAGTTAGCATTAGCATTAGCATTAGCATTAGCCCGCTTCATCGCCACGGTGGAAACTGGAGCAAAGTGAATCAGATGGAGTTAGAAGAGTTAAGAATTCAAACTGTTAGATCACCTACATAAAGCTGTACTTCTGATGACATAAAGTCCAGTCCTGATCCTACACTGGTGTCAGCGAGTGGAACCACAAACACCTTTAGGCTTGCAGACGTTAACTAAACAACGATGTTTGTTGTTTTAACCGGTGAAAGTGACGGTTACCTGAATATTTTCTACATTATTCTTTGCTTATAAGAAAGAGGAGAGATAAAAATGTTCATAATGAATCCGTAACCTGGAACCAGAGCAAAGTTCTTACAGCGTTAAATAACTGACCAGTTTACAGACACTTGTGTTAAAACACGTGAACAGACCTTTAAAATGTTCACATCCTTTATTTCTTTCACCACTGATCGTTTTCCATCCTTTAGACTGATTTCCTTTCCTCCAGGCAGCTGTTTTTATTTCCATAAAAAATCAACTTAAAAGAGACTTGAAACTTGCTGCAGAGAGATAATCCATCAGCATTTAATCAGATTTATTTTCTGTCAAACATATGTTGTCATGGTGATGATGCAGGTCTACCTGTTGTTGCGTTCAAGTTTAGAGTTACAGTCTGTCATCTTCAAAACTAACAGATAGAAAACGAAGATTTTCATCCAGAATTCCCCAATTTTTAACCTGAAAAGAGGCGAAAACAGTTCAGACAGAACAGTCCGGCCTCCGACGGCTCCCTGATGTTGAATATTTGCGATGCAAATGAAAAACAATTAAAAGTTTACTCTATAAAAACCGAGCAGGTGCTGAAATTACGATTATTTTAAACATGTTTGATATTTACGACAAGATCAGATGTATTGATGCTGAAAGGGATACGTATTATCAAAAATGTCAAATGTACGATCACGTGTGACACCATTTATGAGGTGAATACATCTTTAACAAACTACTTCCGACAAAACAAGACTTAGTATTGGTGGTATTCATAGGTAAGATGTTGGTCCGGCTACCTGTAGTACCTGTAACGTCCTGCGGGAGGCGATAGAGGTCATTAGAATCAAAGTGGCTCAACGTCAATATGTTTAATGGAAAAGTTATCATGTACAACATAAACATTGTTGGCCTGATGCAGCTTCTGTTTCCTGTTTTAAATATTAATTAAAATCAGTCTGTTAAAGTGCTGAAAAAAGGAAACAAAGAACATAAAAAGAGGTGTGAAGACTCCATTTCTCAAACCAAATAATAAATATCTAACTCAGTCGTGATTTGGCCGTCAGACGGCGGCGGGGATGAAATGTCCGTGAAGGTCCATGTGGACGCTGGCGGGAATGGCGGCTCGGGCGATCTCCTCGAAGGTTTTGGCGTTGAGGACGAGCATGAAGGGAGAGATGTTCGGATCTGGAGAGATGACGGACGACAAGATCACCCCTGCAGGAAGAAAAAAAGAGAAGAAGTGATGAAACGATCCACTCCGCAATGAAAGCAAAAAATTAGCAATAAAGTTGCTGCCGTTTGGTAGAAGACGCCCTCACCGTCATCTTCCTCCACGGCTCCCGGTGACGCCACGAACACCGGCTCTGAAGGATAGCAGTTCTCTTGCTGCCACTCGATGTGTTTCCTGTTGACGATGTCAAATTTGGCGATCTGTTGGATGAAAGAACGAAAGAGAAGTCACGTGGAGTATCAAATATATATATTGGTCTCCAGCTAACTCACTGAATCCCTCAAAGCATTATGGGAACTGATTGTCCCCCAAATCAAAGACAAGAAACAAAGAATTATAAAAGGACTGTCAAAAAATAAATTGGCTGGGAAGGTGACAGTAGTTGGAGGTTGTTTTGTTCCTTTAGATAATGATGGTGTTGGTAGCAGCTTTGAGGTGTTTGACCTTGTTGGGATGAGGCGTCCACTCCACCCTGGAGCCGTAGAAGTATCTGTACTTTTTAGTGTTGAAGTTATAGTTGATCCCTGGCAGCTCCAGACCTGAGGAAGGACCAGAGTCGTTAGTCGGGAGGATTGAACGGCGTTTACGTCAAAGAGACTCACAGAAAAGTAATTATTTTGATAATCGCCCAAAATTTCACTGGTTCCAGCTTCTCAAATGTGACTTTTTTATGTCATGAAGGATATTTTTCAGTTTTAGATTAAACCACTACTTTTGAATCTATTAATTCAAGTTTTTTAAATTGTTTTATAGACAAAATGAGAAACTAAAGGTTAGTTGCAGCTCCAGCGTCAGTCGAACCTTCGAACAGAGAGTCCGGCTGGCAGTAGACGGATCCGTCCTCCTGCATCACCGCCTGGGCCTTCGTGTCCGTCAGCGTCACCAGGTTAGTCCCTCTGGGAGATTCCTGGAGGACACATCAAACTCTTCATACAGCTCATAAAACGGTAAAGTCGACAGTAAAGTGTTTCAGGCTGTGTTTTTGTACCTTGTGGACGTCGAGCGGCAGGACGAACCTCTGGACGACCGGCGGGGAGAAACTGGTGTTGGATTCTATGAAGTTGCTGGTCTCCTTTCTCATGTTCTGGATGTAGAACATGTCGTACAGGTTGCTGTCCTTGTAGCTGATCAGGTCGAACACCACGTGGCCGTCGTCCTCGTAGGCGTTGACATGGTGGAAGACCACCATGGCGTCGCCGTAGAAACGCGTGGAGACGGCCTTCCCCGTCTTTCTGTTGATGACGTGGAACAAGGTCTAAGAGAGGAGAGAGAGAGGTCATATAGCTGATCATTAATAACAATTTATACATACATTTGTATTAATCAATCCCTTTAATGCTGATTCTGACTGAATGAAATAACTAAAAACTTTTAAACTTTTACTGTTTCTATGAAACTTTTTAGGGCTAATTAAATCTAAATTCATTTGGGGTGTGCTAAAACCAAAGATCATTTAGATAATTTACTTCAGTAAAATATTATTAAGGATTATTTAATGTAATTTTTGACTGTTGTACACAAACGAGGCAAATTCCTTGTATGTGCAAACCTACTTTGCAATAAACCTGATTCTGATTCTAAAGTAGCAATACAACACTATAAAATACTACATTACAAGTAAAAATCCTGCATTTAAATTTTTACTGTAGTAAAAGTACAGAAGTATTTGCAACAAGACGTAATTACAATATCAAAAGTAAAAGTACTTCTTTATTATTTTAGTTGGTTGAAATGGAGCCAATTTTAACTTCTTCATATACTGTTGATCTGTAACAATGGATTATAATTCAAAAACTGATTGTATGTTAAATATCAATCTGTATAGTAACTCATAAACACAGATGTCAGATAAATGTAGTGCAATAAAAAAATACATTTCCCTCTGAAAAGTACCTGTAATACCTTAAAATTGTACTTAAGTACAGTACTTAGGTTAATATTTCATTTCCATCACTGATTATATAATTGACATTAACATTGAATGAAATATTCTATAATGTCCTGTTTTGTGCACTTTTTTTTAATATTTGCTTTCCATAAGAACAACACTGCACGGATCAGGTTTTTGTTTAAGTTTCAGAAAATTTTTTTCTTCTTTAATTATCAATAATTGTAGTTAACTGTTGCACAAAATAAAAATAATCCTGTTTAAGGCCCCAAAAGGCCGATCCTGCTGACCGCCGCCGGCGCCACCGTCCATCAATGAAAGTTGGGTTACTTACGATGTCTTCCTTGTCTAATTTGAGGCAGCTTCCCCAGTTGACTCCTCTGAAGTAGGCGGTGGCCAGTTTGACGATGTCCAGCGTGAAAGGCTGCTCCACGAACACGATGTAGTTTTCAGTCATGCCGAAGCTGTGGAAGTAACTCGGGGACAGAGCGGAACGGAAAGGAATCGAGCAGATCTGCTGCACCTTCCTCAACGCCGGCTTCTTATTCTCTTTATCTGAAATATACAACTCAGTATTACTGTTATTGCTATTATAAAAGGTTTCACTGTGCTTTTTGCATTTATAACCTGCATTGAAGGAGTCATAAAAGAACAACAAGTCTTCTAACGGTTGACTTTAGGTACCAAACTGCTCATGTGTTATTGGCTGGTCTTTGGGGCTCAGCCAATAAAACAGGAACAGCTCCTATCTGCTGCAATATTCATACACATAATGGAGTTTATTTACTCTTTAAGGAAATGTGTAAATACAGTGATAAACTCACCAACAGCTCTGTTTGGTGTTGTTAAATTCTTACATTTCATGCATGTTTTTATATATTTTATTATAGCTCTTTTCTCCTTATTGTATGTTTGTTGTTGGGTTTTTTTGCTTTTAAATACTTTATTTTTTTAATTAAATTTAATTTTAATTTTCATACATGCAGATTTGCTATTTCCAATCTCAACAACTCATTAAGTAGAAGACTTGTAATCCTAACAGAACATGTTAAACCCGAAAATTCATATATTTTTTTGTTAAAATACAATAACTTTAATCTTGAAATCTCACAAATAATCATATATATAATCATGTAAACTCAATGAACTGTGACATAGATCACAGTGATCGTCCGTCATGCGTCGTAAACCATCACTCGGAGCTCTGATGTGATAAAAACATGACTTCTCGAGTTCAGACACAATTAAGCAACTTTGCTGTAAACGAAGCTGAAGCTGTGGTCCGGTACGTCCAGGGATAAATTAACTTTAGAAAGATGTAATTTCAACAAACAGTCGATGGTTCCGTCCTCCATCTGGACGTCAACACGCTGTTTGTAGGTTTTGAGGATAAACTGTACCTGAGGCATCAGCTGGGACTTTGAAGATGACGTATTTGGGCCGGCCGAGGCCCATGATGGCGGTGCCCATGTTGTACGTGTTGCCCTCGTTGTCGTAGTGAGGATGAGCCGTCGCCAAGTTCAGGGCGATGTGGTTCCTGTAGTTAATCTGGAATTCAGAGGAACGGTCACAGTGACGTTATTGGATCTGCTTCTTCTTCTTCTTCTTCTTCTTCTTCTCGGTCTATCGATACTCACCCTGCCGACCGTTTCCAGGGTAACAGGGTCAATCTGGTTCATGTAGTTGACCTCAGAGGAGGCGTAGTAGTCCTGACCGTAGCGGATGATGTTGATCAGGTTGTTGTCGGTGAAGTCGGGGATAACGTTGCAGAGATGCGTGAACGCTCTGGTGAGAAAGTGAGAAAAGGTTTTCTCACTCATTTGTTTCAGTTTACTGGTTTCTACTAGACAGAAGACTCCCAGTCCAACCAGTTTATGACATGTTTGATACTTTCTTTGGAAACAATCACCTCCTTTACCACAGCTTAACTAGACATAACTGTTGTACTGTAACATAGCTGGACTGAAACAGGTTTACATGTGACCTGGATGGACTCTACCTGGAGAAGATGTTTTTGCAGGGATCTGGGTAGATCATGGTTCCAAACTCGGAGACGACGATCCGGTCGGCCTTGACGTTTCTCTTGTAGGTGTCGCTCTTCAGGAACTTACTTCTGTAAAACACTTCGCCTGAAACAACAACAACACTGTAAACGACGACGCCAGAAACCAGATCTGTCACATGGACTTCAAAACCGAACCAAGTCTCAAATCCTCATGTTCTAGAGTCTCAAGTCTTCTGGAAGTACACAGTTGTTGTTTTTTAAACTTTTCTAATACTACATACATATTGTCACATACTGACAGTGAGGTAAAGCTGTGTCATTTTGTCTGCCGGTGTAGAGAGAGACTCACCGCCGCTGAAGGTGAAGCTGTGGATGAGCGACATGCCGTCGAACCAGTGGTTGTACTCCGAGTTGCCCACAGAGAACAGACCGGGCCCGTTCCTCAGCAGAGTCCCCTGCAGCCAGGCCGGGATAGAGCCTGCAGCAAGCACAGGTCAAAGGTCACACACACACACACACTCACTGATGCTGTCACTAACTACGTTTCCATCCGAATCTCAACCACTGAATGTCCGTAAAATGTGAATAGAGATAAAAGAGCGACAGTCAAAGCTCAAACGACGGGAAACGTTTCTGATAGTTTCATGTGTTGATGTGAGGAAGGTTACAGTCTCCTCATCATCGCTCCACACAGATCTGATGTTTAAGTCACATGATTCATGTATGTCATCATTCATTCACTCTTTCATTTTTATCCTGATTTATTTGATTATATTTACGTTTTACATATATTTCTGTTTTTTTTTTAAATTCCGGTGTTTCCAAATAAAAAAATGTGCATAAAAACAGTTAAATAGAAAAACACGTATCGATGTATCATGTGATCTGTGTGTTTAATGCCTCACTGCAAACCAAATGTCCTTCTGCAATAACAAAAGCTGAAGTTAATGTTCAGTAAGAGGTAAATAAAGAAAAATATGTAAACAAGAAAATAAAAACAATGTGAGAAGTTTAGAGGGAAAAATCACTATTTGGTGTATTATGAGCTTGATGTAGTTAAAGTATTGCAGTAAAAGTACATAAGTATTATGAGCTTGATGTAGTTAAAGTATTGCAGTAAAAGTACATAAGTATTATGAGCTTGATGTAGTTAAAGTATTGCAGTAAAAGTACATAAGTATTATGAGCTTGATGTAGTTAAAGTATTGCAGTAAAAGTACATAAGTATTATGAGCTTGATGTAGTTAAAGTATTGCAGTAAAAGTACATAAGTATTATGAGCTTGATGTAGTTAAAGTATTGCAGTAAAAGTACATAAGTATTATGAGCTTGATGTAGTTAAAGTATTGCAGTAAAAGTAGTGGTTTGGTCCCTCTGACTGATATATTATTATATATGACATCATTAGATTATTAATAGTGAAGCATCAGTGTTAGAGCAGCATGTTACTGTTGTAGCTGCTGGAGGTGGAGCTAGTTTACACTACTTTATATACAGTTAGCTAGTTTAGTCCAGTGGTTCCCAACCTAGGGGTCGGGCCCCTCCAAAGGGTCAGCAGATAAATCTGAGGGGTGGTGAGATGATTAATGGGAGAGGAAAGAAGAAAAAACAAAGTTCTGATACACAAATCTGTTTTCAGTTTTTGGACTTTTTCTCTAATCTTTGATTTTTGCTGAAATATTGGATCATTTGAACATTTATTGAAATGAAAGCATGTGAGAAGTTTAGAGGGAAAAATCACTATTTGGTGGAGCTGTTAACAACTCATAGACATGTGAAATGTGACCCCGACTACACACTGCTTTTTGTAAGACGTCAAAAGACAAAAAGGTTGGAAACCACTGGTTTCATCTTTAACAATGTGTTGTATTTTAAAAGCTTGTTATATTATCCATTGTGTCAAATCTTCATCTGAAAAGTAACTAAAGCTGTCAAATAAATGTAGTGGAGTAGAAACTGTACTTAAATACTTGAGTAAATGTACTTCCATAACTGCTTAAATGCAGGACTTTTTCTTGTAAAGGAGTAATTTTTGGTGTAACTACTTTTACTGAAGTAAAGAATCTGAGCATTTCTTCCACCACTGAATATAACAACAATCAGAGATATTTTGTAACTTCCTGTTATTATAATAAACAGTATTATGTTTCTATTATATCAGTATTTTAGGGTCAGACTCACCTTTCACCTGAGCTTTTACCGGCTCCGGAGTTTCTGTTCCATTTTTGCCAAATATCGTCTGCATTTTTCTCGTATATATATTTCCAACCGTTCCTCACCAGCTGACTGTGCACCGCTGCTCTTATATAGCCTCCGTCGGTCTACGTGATGTTCCCAGGTTGAAGAAAAACTCAACCTGTAAACTTGTGTAACAGGACTGCGGTGGACTTCACTCTGCTGTTCACAATAAAAGACGGTGTACTGGGGTCGTGTGGCGGCTTCTGACCTCCATAGAAGCACTCAGTCTTCACTACATATAATATTAATAATAAATAAAGTATTCACTGTTAATTGTGACAGATTTAAACTTATCTCTTTATAAATTATCATCATGTATCATTCTTTTTTTCACAGTTTTAGTGAAGTTTCATTACAGCTTGTTGTAAAATCCCAAATTGACCTTTCAGTGACAGTACTGTTGTTATCAATCACAGTATTTATGGTTTACCTGCGGCACACAAATCAACTTTAAATCTAAATTGGTTTATCATGTGTTATAACATCTGCTCATTATCACCCGAACCAACACCGACTGGGACACAACGCTGAAATATATCATTAAATGTATATTCAGCTATTTATTTCAACTATATATGTTTCTATATAAAGTACATGTTGAAAAAGACTACAGGCTTCTTATTTTAATACGTATATAATATATGAGTAAGTTTATAACTGTTGGTATTTGTGGTGAAACTGTTTACCAGTAAAATATTGACTCATAATTTACATTTTGTGAGATACTTTTAAGGAAATAACAAACTAGTATCAAAACTTCTCCAGTCAAAAGATTCCTGCATTTGATCTTTTTTGTACTCAGATATAATAAAAAATGACTAGTTGTTGGTTTTGCTTGCAGCCAATCAACACAAACGCTCTTTAATTTAATGTGACACGTGATTGGTCGACTACCACAGCGGCTACAACTCATACAGTCACCTGTCGAATGAAGTAGAGGAAAAAAAAAGGTATCAGATGAAGTGAGGAAGTACTCTACCGGTATCACGTTAAATGATATCCAGCTCTGACATAAATAAACAACATTTACTGCAAATATTTTCTGTTTTTTTGGCTCCTACAAGAACAAACAAACAAGTAAACATCTTCATAATTCAGCGAGAGGACAGAAAACATAAAAGACAGAACTAAATGACAATAACTGAATAATAAATAAATAAATAAATAATAATAATGATGGAAAATTAAGTTACAAGTCCAGATTATCTGCTTCCATATTTGAGTTGAAATGTTTGACCTCCTCACTGACATCATGAATTTATATTTTTATTAAATTATAAGAACAAAGCAAAGGTTTGGATCAATTAATCTTGATAAAGTTTTAATTATCAAAACAAAATCTGTTATTTTAAATGTTATATTTAAAGTTATATTTAATTTCTGACTGTCTGCATATATGCGAGTTGATATCTGAGCGTCAGAGTTTGACCTTCAGACCGGTCGGTCGTATCTCTCTCTGTGTAATTGGTTAAATCAGTTTATGTCTTTACAGCTGCTCCAATCAGAGTTTATTTGTAGGTCACAGGTCTGATATGAACTACGCCAACGCTGCGTCCAATCAGCTGCTGCACCTGCATGTACAAGAGTCAAACTGAAGCCTGAATTCAAGAGGAAATGATCATTATTTTATTGTATAACTGACGTTTCAATAACACTCTTTCTTTCTGTTTTTATCTTTCAAATGTTTTTCAAAAAGCAAAAAAAACCCTCATACCTGAAAAATACCTGAAAAATTCTTCCTCAATCTGTAAGTTTCACTAAAATACTGAACATTTATCATAACAGAGTAACAACAAAAACAATAATAATAGTAGAATAAATACATAAAAATAAACAGATCAGTAATTAATATAAAAATTAGATGATAAGGTGTATGTGTATTTACTGTATATTCTTATTGTTTTAACAACAACTTATTATAATGAGAAAAGTTTGTTTTAAAGATATTTACAAAATAAGGATTAAAGTTTTGTGTTTTTACAAGAAAAGCTTCTTGTAAAAACAGAATAATGTCTAGAAATAATGAGAAAATATCTCATAATAACATAATAATTAAGGCTGGGAAATATATCGATATTATATTATCAATATCGTGATATGAGACAAGATATTGTCTTATATTTTGGATATTATAATATTGTGATAAGTTTAGTCTTTTCCTTGTTTTAACGGCTGCATTACAGTAAAGTGATGAACTTACCAGACTGTTCCAGCTCTTCTATCATCTGTCTTTGTTTACAGAAACGTTTGAGAAGATGAAACCAGCAAATATCAGAATCTGGTTTAGTGGTTCTTAATGTTCCCACACAGAATAACAACACAACAATCTTCAGGAATATACAAAGAGTAACTATATACATGTGAAACTGTTTCTGTAAACAGGAAACAAATAGTGCAAAGAACAGTGATGAGATAAATATTAAATGATAAAAGAAGATGTTACTTTATATACATAATGTATATATCATGGTTATATACAGTATATACAGCAGTGAGTGGAATATATTGCACATTTTGTATTTTAGACTAAAACAGATCTATATAATCTACAGGTGCAGTGGGTATTATAGTGTCCAGGGTTTTTGCTCAGGCAGAAGAAACTGTTCCAGTCTCTGCTGGTTTTCAGTGTTCTGTGGCGCCTCCCAGAGGGGAAAAGGTGGAACAGGTGATATGTCGAGGCAGATTTCACCTCCCCTTGTTAACTCTGTCACCCCGTGGACTCACCGGGGCAGCAGATCCCTGTTGGTTCTGTTTATGAGCAGCAGTTCATCCACTTGGTCGGACAGAGCAGACGTTCACCAGATGTAATGACGTCCTGCTCCTCCGACCAAAATCTCTGAAAAGCTTCCTGGTTGTGTAAAGACCAGTGAAAAACTGTTGAGTATCCAACTGTTCTTTTTGTGGTGAACGTTACATGAAAGGATTACTGAAGACCACACAAATAAACAAACCACAGAGAAACACACCCACAGTGTCGTCTGGATCTTCTACTGTCTATATATATATAGATTTTGCTTAAAAATGACTTTAAAATGATTATTTGATAATTAAAATTGTTGCTGATTAGTGTTCTGTTGATCGACTAATCAATTAATTGACTAAGTTGCAGCTCTATATTGATATATACATGTGTTGTAGCTGTAGAGGATCCACACAGTTCAATAAATAAATAAAATAAACACGTTCAGATAGTCTTGGATGAAAAATGAAGTTTATTACAAACAACGACAGAGAGCTGTTAGCAGTCAGTTAGCAGCTGTTAGTTTTGTACAAATAACACTGTTTGATTGGTTAGTTGAGTTTGCCAATCGGCAACAAGGCTAGGTCTCAAACAGCACCCTACGCCCTCCGTAGTGCACTATTTTCCACCCTAAACCTTCCATAGTACACTTCTCCACAGCTTAAACCTTCTGCAGTGCACTTTATACCACACAGTGCACCGCCGCCCACCTGAAGCCCTTCATAGTGTGCTATTTTCCTCCTTAGACCCTGCATAGTACGCTACCCTCCATCCTAAACCCTTAATAGTGCACTACTTCCCATTTTAAACCTTCCAGTGTTCTTTTTTTTTTACACAAGTGCGCTGTGATCCACCCTTCATAGTGCACTACATTCCACCTTAAACTCTTCATAATGCACTACTTTCCACTTGACGCCTTTCAACATGCACTATCACCACCGTGCGCCCTTCATAGTGCGCTACAATCCACCTTAAATCCAACCGGTGCACTCCGAGTTCAAAGGTTTGATGTTTTTAATAATGTTAGTTATCGTGGTTTTCTGCTTCTTCTTCTTTTTTTATTTTTTTAAATTCCCGATCGTGACGTTGACATGTTGAAAACACAAAAATCATTCGGCCTTCTTTCTGAAAAGGGAACAAGGTAGCGTCCATTTCTGTAGTCAGTCACGACCTTCTGCTGCGTTCAAGTCTTGTGGGATAAAAGAGATTTACGACTTGCGAGCGTTCAAGACGTTTGTAGAATTGCAGAATGATGAGGAATTCATGCTTGTTTGCTTTTTCAGTCTCGTCTGTTATCGAGTCGAACGCTTTTCATAAGTGGGAAACTGAAGAACAGTATCTCCCACATGACTTGAACGCAGCGTTACATTTAAGTGCAACACACATTGACCACGATGCTTAATGTAGCGTCATTTACCACGTACAAATTGTGTTTATAATCTGCCAATCTGCATCTGAGAGGAACATAATGCTGCTTAATTACATTTTTGTTTTAAATAAATGGACACTATCGTATCCTGACACGTTGCTATGACGCACGTCATGATGTAGTTTCTCAGGTGTTTTATCCTGCAAGATGTTTACGTTCTTACACGCCAAGTTACTGAATCTCAACAAGTTTAAAATCTGTATTTTAGACATTTACAGTGTAAATACGTCAGATTTCGACGTGTAATCACAACAACTACTGGGCCATTTTTAATCAATAATATGATTCTCTTCTGATCAATTAAACCTCTTCAGAGCTTCTTTTTGTTCTCGTCTTTAATAATTTTACATGTAACAAATATTATAAGTTGCAAGAAATTGTTTAATTAAATATTTTGAACAGTAACAGATGGATTACGGGGAGTTGAGCCGGTGATACAGAGCTCTGTTATTGCATAATCAATCTTACAAGGTCCATTAAGTGACTGTTCTGGAGCTTTCGATCATGTCTCACACTCTTCATCAGCAGTTGTTAAATTGTAGACGCTCCATTTTTGTTTGAGCTCGTTAACGACTTCTCGTCTACGTTGGCTCAAAAGTTCATTCCTGACTTCGGACACGTTATTCTCACCACGAGGTCCGTTTAGTAGCTTTTCTGGAGCTTTCAATCATCTCACACAATCTTTATAAGCAGATGGAGTCGTTGTAGAATTACAGAGATTCATATTTCCAGTTTATTATTATTATTATTATTATTGTTATTATTATTATTATTGTCCATGTTGGCTTTAATGTTAAGATTGAAAGTTAATTCTTGACTTTGGAAACAGCAGTTTGGTCCATTTAGTAGCTCTTCTGGAGCTTTTAACTTAACATCTTAACATGTTTAGGTCTGCAACTAACGATTAGTTTCATTATTGATTAATCTGTGGATTATTTTCTTATTATTGTGTCTATTAAATGTCTTGTTTTGTCCACAACCCAAAGATATTCAGTTTACTGTCACGTTTAAGGAGCTTGAATCAGAGAATTTTGACATTTTATTCTTAAAAAATGACTCCAAACGAGTGATGGACTCATCGTTGCAGCTCTAAACATGTCAGATTTAAGACACAGTAACTTGGCGTGTAAAGTTCTTGCGTGATAACACGCATGAGAAAGTAAACGTGTGTGTTACTCTGTATGATACGACCTCACGAGCTCCGTCTGAAGGCAGCGTTCCTCCTTTAACCCTTTCATAGTTAGCTTCACAGCTACGTCTCTCCCTTACTGACTTCATAGTGCACTACGTTTCCACCTCCAACCCCTCCGTAGTGCAACGCCGCGGGGCCGCGTAGCTCCTTAAGGACCGGGGTGTTGTCTGAGAATGGCACCAGAGAAACAGAGAGAGAGAGACAGAGGTAGAGAGAGAGAGAGAGACAGGTAGAGAGCGTGTTGAAGGTTTAGTAGAAACAGACAGTCACAGTGTGCTGCCTGTCCGCCTGTCTGTCTGTCTGTCTGTCTGTCGTCCAGGCAGGCAGACAGACAGGTGGACAGAGAGACACAGTGTCCAGTGTTAGTGGAGTAGCAGTTGGAGGTCTGGTCTATATACAGAAACAAGAAATGCATATTCAGAATATCCAAACTAACCAGAGCACACATGAGGCCTTCCACCGCTGGTTGCTATGGTAACGGTGGTGGATGGAGGGGGGGGGTTATAAGGAGGGAAGAGGGGGGAGGGGGGGTTGAGGGTTGAGGGTTGAGGGGGGGGGGCGGGGGGGGGGGACGACAGCGGCAGCTCTGGTTAGCTAATAAGACCCCAAAGGAAAAAAGAAAAACAAAACAAAAAAGACGGGTGTCACCGCAAACACAACAAGTCGTCATGGCAACGCTACACCGGGACACCACCTAACTGTCAGTGGAAAAAACACACACACACACACATACAGGATGGCGTTACTACACACACACACACACACACACACACACACGCACACACACGCTCTCTCTCACACGCTCACAAACATTAATATGACAAACAGTTTCTCTCGTTTGTTTTTTTTTTTTCTCTACTAGAGGTGAAAAACAGATTCTATTATTCTTAATTATAATAATCATCATAGTAATCTTCATCATCATCTTCGTCATAGCAGTGGTTTGTATATGCGAGTGTGTGTGTGTGTGTGTGTGTGTGTGTCTTCAGTCTGTTTATACACACTATTAACAGGATGACAGAGGAGACTTCTGATTGGTCTGACGGGTCGTTTTCACCTCTTCTCTTCCAGGAAACTTTTTTTTATTATTATTTTTTTTTATTTTAATTGTCTCTTGTTGCTAGGCAACGGCAGCTTCCCGGAATCCCAGTCTGGTAGTGGTGGTGATGATGATGATGATGTACGTGGTCATGTGATCTCCCTCCCACTGACCCGAAAGGTAAAACAGTTTGTGATGTCGTCAGAGTGTGATTGAGCCGTAAACCGGAGAGAGAGCGACCTGACGGAGGCGGCGTCTGATTGGACGAGGTGAGGACGGAGGAGCGGAGGAGGTGTGTGTGTGTTTTGGCTGAATGTTGAAGCACCAGGAAGGAGGGAGGAGACTAACAGTACCTGCTGCTGGGAGTGTGTGTGTGTGTGTGTGTGTGTGTGTAAAATGTGTGTTTTGTAACGTACGTCTTAAAAACTCGCGAGCCATCAGGGTCAAAAAGTGTTTTAAGGAAACGCAGCCAATCAGGACACAGATCTGATCCAGAGGAAGATATCTCAACAGTTACCATGGTAACGTGATATTTTACAGGTCCTTCAATTTTACACTCATTTCCTGGAAATTTTCTGTGTAATTTGCAGGTGTGTAACAGCTCGTTTTCAGGACATTTTGTAAAATTTGTGGTGCAATTTAGTACAAATTATAAGAAAAATGGGAAATTAAAGTTGGATTCATATGTTAATGTGCAAAAAAGAGAA